>NW_026623856.1:50100-66462 GCF_030028575.1 Malurus melanocephalus | reverse complement strand
TTAAACACTGAAGGAGCTGCACTAGTTTAAAGACTGTTATGGCACAGTGTGAAATGTTTTCTGTAGTCATMAYTTGGTTTGTTTTGTTTTTTTAAATTCCTTTGAATCCCTTTTCAGAGTAACCAGAGGTTCAATAAGGCTAAGTACCAGGTCCTGTACTTCAGTCTCAGCGCCATGAAATGTTGATTGGGGCAGAGTGGCTGGAAAGCTGCACAGCAGCAAATACCTGGGGGTGTTGGTTGACAGTGTCTGAACATGAGCCATCTGTGCCCAGGTGGCCAAGAAGGCCAACGGCATCCTGGCCTGTGTCAGTAACAGTGTGGCCAGCAGGACCAGGACAGTGATTGTCACCCTGCAGTCGGCCCTGCTGAGGCCACACCTCAATCTCTGTGTTTAGTTCTCGGCCCCTCACCACAAGTAAGACATTGAGGCCGGAGCAAATCCAGGGAAGGGCAACAGACCTAGTAAAGGGACTTGAGCACAAGTCTCATGAGGGGCAGCTGAGGGAGCTGAGGTTGTTTAGTCTGGAGAAAAGGAGGCGAGGAAAGACTTTATCACTCTACAAGTACCTAAAAGTAGGTTGCAGAAAAGTGGGGTTCTGTCTCTTCTCCCTAACAAGCAATAGGACCGTAAGAAATGGCCTCAAGCTAAGTCACAGAATCACAGAATATTCTGAGCTAGAAAAACTGCACTAGAGGTTTAAATTAGATATTGGAAAAAAAATTTCTTCACTGAAAGGGTTGTCCAGTAGTGGAACAGGCTGGAATGGAATCACCATTTCTGAAAGTATTTAAAAATGTGTAGAGGTGGTGTCCCCGTTTGAAAGACAGGTATTTGCTAATGAAGGCAGGGACCCCACTTGGAGTGGTGGCTATGACCCCCCTTCCCTCCGAATTATTATAGCTTTGGAAAAAAAAAAAAATCACGGGCTTTCAGGCAGAAATATGGGTAAAAAGGAATAACAGTTTTTACTAATATATATATATAAAACAAAGTGAAAACAAGTAACAATAAATATTGCAACGACACAGCCCAGTCCAAACCTAGTGACAGCCTTATAGGAACAGTCTCCTTCTTGGCGAGATTACAGTTTGGTTGGCAGCGGCGCCGCTGCCTCTCGGCTGAGCAGGGAGGGCGCGACGACTCCTCGGAGACTGCAGGGGACGTGGTGGTGCGGGTCCCGGCTAGCCAAGATCTCCYGCGGCTGGGATGATCGATACAAGATGGCAGAGGTGGATGGAGAAAAGTTTCTCTGCAAAACTCACAGCGGAAAACGCCAGTGCTCTTCTGGACAGGAAGAAATCCAGGACCTCCAAAAGAGAGACGAGCAGGAATCCCGTGGCCGTGAGATGGGACGGAGCAGAGTTCACCCTCCTGAAGCTGGAATCCTCTGGCCAGCCACAGCAGAGTCAAAACCACTTTGCCGCAAGCAGGAAAAAAACCCTCCTCTCTCCCAAACCGCGAAAAAAACCCCTCCCCAATCCCCACACCACCACACAAAAGCTGTCTCCCCATTTAGGGTGTGGCCATAGGTGTCATTGTCCCTTCAATCACCCGGCCATTAACCAGATGATTCGGCCATCAAGGTATCCTAGCAACAAATGGGACGAAAAAATTCCCGAAGAAAAAAGAACAAAAGGAGAAGAATTTTAACCCACGACAAATACAAAACCATATTTTCAGAAGGAAAGTGTAAAAAATAAAGCACCTTTTATCATCTGACGCTAGGAGTAATTTATTGGAGTAAGAAACGATAATGTTTTCTGGAAACTATATTCAAACAAACTGATATAAATGAAGAAAAGACAATGATAAAAGGAAATGTTCTTGYAAATAAATATCAAGATTTTTAACAGGCAGGAACTGAACTGTGCTTTTCTTGAAAGGAACACACATTGGGTTTTTCTCTTTGGAAAAAATTTAATCCCCTTAAAAGTCAACCATAACTAGAAAAGGCAATTTAAAAGCAGATTACACAGTAAACTAGTATTAGTCTGTAAAAAAATATATGCATTTTTTTCTAAATTTTACTGAATTTCATTTATAGACATTTTCTCATCCAGCCAGAATAGGAACCGCTTTCCTCAGACCATTATTAGAAGCAGGAATGTGTATTTAAAATGCCAAATGAAAATCCCTTTTTATATTTGGCACACTGTTATCTGACRCTGAATTGAGGTGTCATGTTTTCCACAAGTATAAAAGGCATTATGTTCTGCCAATTTCTGTTTCAAGCGTTAATAGAAATGGCATTTTCCTTAGTAACACACCCAATATTGGAATTTCTTACTTCTTCCATATTTGTACTAGTATTATTAAGCTTAACTTGATCAGTCCACAGAATTCCTCAGCCATCTTTTGTATCTATTTTAAAAATTTGCCATGTAGAACAAGGGAAAAAACGAAATTATATTATGGAAAGCTTTTTCTTCCTTACAATGCTTCAACCAACTCTTTTTTCCTGATTTCATATTATGCCATCTAGTACCTGCTTTCTCATCTGGACCTCTCCCACATTTTATTAACTAACAAAATAGTCTTTCTTTCTCAAGGCAGAAGTCCAAATAGCAATTACCATAAATAACAGCTGGAGTTAGAAGTGTTCAGAATTCACCTTCCACTTCCAATACTGTTTCYTGCTTATAACTGAAGTAAATAAATCACTGAAAGTACATTTCTCAATTGTTAGAGAGTTTTCTTCAAGTTGAATTTTTCTGTAAAGATTCAACAAAAGCAAATTTAAAATTTCAATAATAAGGCTGTGTATGCATTTAGTATTTTGTAAACGTTGTTTCAAATAACTTCACTGATCTGTAAAACTGCTTTTAGGAACAATATGAGAATTGAGCAGGAAAGTTATTCCTGTATCAACACTTGCCTTCTGTCCTTTCAAAAATTTCCCTCATCAGTGATAAACTACATAAAGATGAAAAACTTCATGAAATCATGAGGTTTCAGAATTCCAGTTCACATATACTCATCAGAAGCTGGGAAAACTACGCATAATATTTCCTTTTTTTAGACTCTGTAAGTCTTACGTGCCAGCTTAACGGCAAACTCTCCCAACTGCACAGAACCAAGTTTATCCTAATCTAAGGCTACTAAAGTGCTACAGAAATTACCATTACAGCTTGTTGGCAAAGCCATGCTATGAGGCACCCAGTCATGAAAACTGAGCAACTGCTCATTAGTTAATGCCCACACGGCATTCTGGGAGAACCATCAATGTGAATGTTGAGACCTGAACACAAAACTACTGAGAGGAAGCCCATGCAGATTGGGAAAACCAAAACCAGAATGCTACAGCTGATGTAATGGAAATCAAAAAGTAGAAGCATAGGTAAATAAATAAAGAATCAGACAGTGAATACGATACCATGAAGGAGTGTAAAACAGTGGCATGTAAGTGTCCCAAATTTTCTATTGCATGGCAATGTGAAGTAACTGCAATCAGTCTTGCAGCACTGTAGAATAATAAGAGCTTTCAAATGGAAACACAACACCAGTATGTACTAAATATACAATATTATAAAAATATCAAAACATTTGAAAAGAGCAGCGGCTTAATCTGAATATTTGCATTCCCATGTAGTTTTGACTTTTGKGAAGGAAATTTCTTGGCTTCATTTCCTCACTAGTAAAATGGGGAGTATTCTAAAGATAACTTCATTGCTGTTAAAAAAACACTCATATCGTGGTGAAAAGAATACTGAAACTAATGAGGTACCTAGTAATTTTTATTTTAATACAAAATTCAGATTACAAATCTAAATAAAATGAAATCTTGAATGTTAACTTTCTTAATGTCTACAAAAGAGATAGGCTGTAAAATTATTTTAGCATTTAGGGTTTTATCATATCACAAGAAAATGGCAACAAGTGACACTGCACATTAAGAATATTTGCATTTTTTATTTTGTTTAGGAAGACAGTAATACTGTGACAGACAAGGATATCCCTACCTTGACGTACTAGCACATTCCCAGCAAAGAAAACAAAATTTAATGATGTTTGTGATATGCTTCCTCATTTCTGGCAATTAAGTATTTTAATTTTAAAACCACTTCAAAAACTTCAAATGCTGGAATTTATGGTCTTAGAATTCACTTTTAATGTAGCTTGATCAGTTATCATTTCTAAAGAACGTAATCAAGATAGCAATTCTGCTGTTTATAATGACTACARAGTGGTTCATTTAGAACTGCAGGGCTCAGACAAAGCAGCCTGGCCTTTAATGCTTTGCTGTGTAGAAGCCAAGTGCAGAAAGAAGTATTTAGCGGTGGCCCCTGTTTGTTCTAATTCAAGCTGTCCAAGATCTAGTGTACAATTTACCCTCAACCTAGCAAAGTAATTTTTAGAAAAAAAAAAAAAAAACAACACCTGCACAATAATCTATGATTAATTACATAACCACATTCATAAACTATTTTATTCTGGAAATTTTTCATGTATGCTTTAGAAGACTGGTGTCCTTAATTTTCAGTAAGGCAAGATACCCAGGAAAATTGACACAACTGATACAATAATTAGTCTTTGAAGGATTTTTTTTAACACTGAAAACTATAAAACCCTTAGAAATATGATTTCTTTATAGCACATGCTGTGTCTTTATTATCAGAAACCATACTTCCTTCTATTTAATTTTTTTAAGTAATATCTTTAAACTAGATGATAGATAATGTAGGAGAGTAATTATATTTACAGCACAAGTTCCATTACAGTTAGTCTTAGTTTTCTTCCGTATTTTGGAGATGCATACAAATGTCTGGAACTAAAAATTTCCTTTTAAAGAYGTGATATGCAATACAGCACAAAGAATTATTTGTGTGACACTTCACCTGCATGTCTTTCTCCACATGTAAGAGTGGGCAAAATTTACACAAGAAGCTGATAGTCATCCCCATTCTGAAACTTCTCTCTAATAACAAATATAACAGAAGATTATAAAATACCAGGCAGAAGAATGGSAACTTTTAGGTGCTTTGAAGAATTTATTATTTTATACATTATACGCAACCAACCAGGAGAAACTTCTAAAGCAATGCCCTTGAAACAGAAAGAGTTTAAAATGAAATCAATAAGAAATCAAGTTCTGACTTCAAGTTCCAACTTGAGTTCTAACTGAAGTTACTGAGTTTCAGATGCAAGCATACAATGCTTTATGAAGGACTCAAAGAAGAGAAGCATGAGCTACTAAAAATGAAATGTCTAGCTCAGCATGAAAAATTACCTGCTTAGTGAGCAGCTGATTTGTATTTTAATGACTATGTGGAATGCTAATCCTCAAAATTTTACCTGACTTAYCTAAAGCTACTGAATGTTGTTTATGTCATTTCTTCCTTGATCTATGTTAAGCAATTTTTTCTGTTATTTTATATTGAAAGCATTTGAACTGAATAAATGGTCAGTTTAGTCCTCTAGACTCACAGGAACTATTTTAAAATTTATTTCCACATTATGCAAAATGTTACGTTAACATCAAATTGAAGGAAAAAAGGCATACATAGCATAAAACAATCTTCAAAAATATTAAACATTCTTTTCACTAATATCATGTATAACTTAAGGATATTATGCATTTATGCTTAGGCACAGAAAATAAACCCAAACAAGTCATATTTACCTGACAGCTAAAAGAAATTCAGAAGCTGGAGTGACTGGAAAACATCAAACAGCTGTTGTGTCCTTTTCCAAACAGGAACTCAAGCTCATTAGCACAACCCAAATACTACTCTTCATAAAATATGAAGAGGTGGTTGAAGCACAGACTTGGTGCTACTGTTTTGGGAGAATAAAAAGACAAAAAGTGAGAGAATACAAACTTTGTTACAGAAAAGATGAAACTTGGTTCAGATCTAATTGCTTTTTCACTGCACCCCGTTATTGCCCTTATGAATTCTACAGATTTACTTGAGCATCATGAGATAGTCATGTTATCAGCACAACCATCTGAGAGTTGTGTTGCCAATAGAAACAAACACAACACTGTAAACGAAACAAATGAAAGGCCCATATCTCCTTTTTGCAGTTTTTCTTGCTGAACRCCATATCTATCTAGGATCTACACAAACCATACAGCATGAAGTTATAACTCATCACCGAAGTTATGTTTTATTTAAATTTTTGCATTCCCATAATTCCTGCTAATATACTGATAACCCAATCAAAGACTTTAGCCAAAAGTCTGTTTCAAAATGCAATGAAATGACATCTTTAGCAGCACAACAGGGAAAAATGAGAGCATCTTAAAACACTTCTCCTCTTGGTTGTGCTCTGGCTTTTGACACCCATTCCATTAAACAGCGACAAATTTAGACACCATTTGTCTTCTCTAATAATACCATGAAACATAACAGTTCCTTTAAAAAGATTTTAATGAAAAAAAATACTCTTATAAAAGTTGTGTTACATATATACTTTCTCTCTGCATTTTGGTACAGCACATTATTTCCATCAGTTCTCAAAATGCTCTAGAAAGTTCAAATTCACACCTTCGGGTGGTACAGTAGTACTTTTCTTCTCCAGTGTATTACAATTATTGGTCTGATATAGTTTAAGCTCTATACAAATCAAGTTATTCTGGCACCTGAATGCTGCAACTTTTCTAACATCATGAAAAAATTCCTTACTCTACTGCTAACTCTTAATGAATTTTAAACTATTTAATTGAGGTGTTTTGCCTTTCCTGTTGAAAATACTACTCCTATCTTAGAAAATAGCTTTAGGATACAGACTTGTAAGTCTGGATTTCCAGAGAATAGAATTACTGGTCAAGGAGTAAATGTCAGTCAATATATCTCTACACGTAACACACATTCTCCATATGACATGCATTTAAAAGCATGAAAAGTAACAGATATTTAAGTGATTCTGAAATTCTAGTTTTCTAACTTTCTCAGGTCATTAAAACATAACATAGTAATCTTAAATCTGTATCCCTTTGTTATACACCACTGGATAGCTGCTTTTCATCATGTGGATAGATGCTCCTTCAACTCCAAATTCGGTATCAATTAATCCTGCTATCAGCCACACTGATACCAGCATGCTTGATCTGCTTAACCAGTCTATGTAATCACTGGCAGCAAAGTTCTACGCAGAAGGGAAGCAGGTATGACCAATGTGCTGACAAGTGAATTCAATCTGAGTTCTGCTAGAAACATAGTAAGTTTATTTACAGTATTTGTTGCAATCCTCTTTGGATACCTAACATAACTATTAAGAGTATTACAGGAGATTCCAAAATAAGTCATGTGTGTGCTGAGAGATATTGCTAAACCCAGAAACGTGTCAGACAGCAGGCACACATAGCCTGCTAACAGACAAACTCTAGTGAATCTTGCCCCCCAGAAGTTTAAAAAGTTATGCCCTCCAGCTGTTCATTCCATTCCTCAGCTAAAGGTTCCTGCCCCTCTCCCTCCCTTCCTGGAAATCAACGGGAAGGAATGTCTATTGATACATTCCTCTGTTCAAAATCTGGCAATTTAAACTGTTGATAAGTTAAAACTAACCTGCTGGGCTCTACACTAAAAGAACACTCACAACCCACGCCCTACAAGCCATTCGGCAACACCACAAATGACCTCCTGCAAAAAGACATAGGAAATTATGAGGGGGAAGTAATGCCAAAATGCACTTACACACTGCTTCTTCATAAGGATACTTAAGCATAATTTATGATGGCCTTATGTACTGACACAGCTGTACCAGTGAAAGTTGGAAAGAGTCTTCTCATTTTGCACCTCTTTCCCTTTGTATAGTTCCTTTCCTGGGTCCAAGTGATTTCTTTCATTGCCAACCATGTCTACAGAACAGATTCGCTCTTTAGCAACTAAGTCGGCCTCTTTCCTTAGGACTGTGGTACCACAGGAACTATGCTTTTGTATTTCAACTAGCTTGACCAACTAACTTTGCTATTTCTCTAGTAGGCAGTGCAACCACCTTATTAATCTAAATTCATGTAAGTGAACCTGGTATTTTTGCAGTTTTTATAATTAACCTTTTCCTTAATGAACTGCAAAAGTATCATAGGTTCTTATAAAATAGATATCTCTAAATAAAAACAGTRCTTGAGCTGTAAGTCTTTCATCATCAATTTGAATTCCTCTCAAAATGGTTAATTTTATTCTAAGTTATAGGCTGTCTTTAACTTTCTGTTTAATGGTTTGACTTAATTTTTTTCTCAAAAAAAAAAAATTGTTTCTAAAAACAGTGAAATCACCTTTTATTTCCCCCTTCTTGTCAGCTTTTAATTTTGACTAAGTAGAAGTGGTTTAATTTTTCTTATTTCTGTGTAAAGTATATTTTGGTGCCTAAGAATGTTGTGTAAAATGAAATTACACAGTCAATAGGGATGAGAGTTAAAAGTTTATTCTGCAAGCTTATGTCACTATATGCTGACTCCCATGGCTAGAGTTCATAACAGAAAAAGTTTTTTCCATCCACTAAAATGGCTAAATGATATCACCATGACAGAGCTAGTAAAACATCTTTTTCTTCAAGCTGAGGCATGACAAGTCTCTTCTTGGTGCTTTTACAAGACACATAAAAATACCTTGCGATGAAGACTTGCAACTGGCTGAGTCAATGAGGTAAAACCCCAGTGAGATGGATCTGGAGCACCCAGGCTTCTTGCCCAGAATGCAAAGCACAATGAAGTGACAAAGCTTAAGCAGAATTAGTAATGTATGAATGACTTTACTTAACACGGCTTCATATGCCATAGAATGGGCAAATGTTACAGGAGGCAAAAATTAACTGTGTTAGGTTTGAAAATACAGACTTCGGAACCAAGAATGTATTATACCTTATATTATGCCCCTGAGACAATGATGCAAAGTATCAACTTCATTTTGAAACCAGAAATTAAAAATTCCCTCAGATTTTCTTGCTGAAGGACTCACAAAATACCACAAAGTCAAGTGAAAATTTATCTTCTTATTCTCCACACGGTGTAGATCCAAAGCTAAAAAAAATGGCAGCGAGAAGAACGTTCAAAACAAAACCCCTCCAATACAGTCCAAAAAGCCTCTTCTCTTAGTCACAGCCTTTCCACACCAGCTGTAAAAATGAGCCATCCAGAAGAGGTGCTAACTGAAAGGGAGCTGTTGCAAGAGACAGCTGATCATGGCCACATTTATTTTAATCTTCATCTTCCTACCCAGAGCTGCCTAAGAGGCTGTGATGCTACTGTCTCTTAAAGAATTAACATTTCAACAATTAACACAACACAAATTCAAGTATTCAGACACTTATGGTAAGAAAAACATATAAAGGAAGTATATACATGTCCTTAGATAAAAAAAAAAAACAAAAACCAAACCAACCTATCTATACAGTGCTTATCTAACCATCTAGGTAGCAAAGATGCCACAGGTACCAGAAACTTTCACCTGTAAAATTAGTCAGAAACTTAAGCCCCAACAAGTCCAAAGGTGCTGGGCTGAAGTTAACACCTCCCTTTCACTTGAAATTTACAAACCATACACCCCAAACTGTCAGCCACCCCAAAGCTTCCATCTGTGTGTACCACGTTTGAACCAATATGACTTCAGTGGGAAAACAAAGAACTCATAGCAATCTCTGTTGATAGCCAGTGCTATTTTGCTTACAGATGATGAAAGGAATCACTCCATAACTTGAACATCAGGGTAGAAACATGTCAACCAAAGAAACCAAGCTACTCTCTCTCAAAAGACTACTAATCATCAGCTGCTGATAAGGATCAATCCTGTTGAAGTGCTGGCACTATAAAAAAAGAACATATGTTTAATAGATCAAAGAGTGCATAAAAACTCCATTTCAAAGTCAGATAATTTTAGGGGAAGGACAGGAGAAGGAGGGCAAATTCTACATTTCAGTCCTGCTGCCAATCCTACCTCTGCATTTTGTGCAATGAGTTTGTAATTAAAAATATGGTATTTCTTGAATAGCCAGCCTGAACATTGACATGCCTTGTGCTCTGCTGTCTAGGCTTAAGGACGCTGCTTGGGTGCAATGAATACCATTCTACTGCCTCTTGGAAATGACCTCCCAAATTTTTTGCCACTCCAAGATCCTATAAATTTGCCTCCATAATTATAATATTTGTTTAATTCACAGAACACAAATTATTTAGCTGAGACCAACTTTTGCCATTAATATTATGTCACTATTCTTCACAAAATACCCAATTTTATATCTTTCAAAGAAAAATCTAGAACTTACAAACACCTACTGTGAATAGTTATTTCCCTTCTTTCTTCACAACTGTCTTGTTTCAAAATCTTTTTCTATTCTGATTTTGCAAGCTTTCAGTCATTAAAAAGCTATAGAGGGTTTATTTATTCTGAAACAATAATAAATCAATCCTTGAATAAACTACACCATCTGTCTTCCCCTGCATACTGTGCTTTTAAGTGACATTTATTTTAGGTTTCTACCAAAGTAAATCCAAACCTCCACAAGCAATAGCTATATTTATTCATTGCCTTAAAAACACATGAATTTGGCCTTTTGATTTTGGTGTTCTTTGGGTACCTAATTACTGGTTTGGAAATTTCACTACTTCATTCCTGTCAGTTCTGACCGAGAGCCATTTTTTTTATAAACAGTTGTTTAAAATAAAAAACTAAACCAACTATATGAACTAAAAGCAAGAACAATAGCTATTAAGACTTTTGCTTGTAGAGATGAGAAAAAAATAGTGCTCACATTTGAACTATGTGTTTGAAAGCAGCAGACATTCTGCAACTTCCAAAATGATTAGGTTCCCCAGTTTGCAGTAAAAGCTTCCTTAATTCTTTTAAATCTTCAAATACTTTGGGGGAAAGCACCTACTTTTCAGTAAGCGTTATCCAAGGCTTCGGTAACAAGTTTCAGATGATAAATCATCATAACTAATATTTTTAATAGCACATGATAGTCACAAGCCAATGAAAACCTTTACACAAGAAACTCTCTATGCTACTGGAACTTTTACAAAATACCAGACAGGTGAAGAATTACAAAATGCAAATCGSAAAAGAGCCTACCCTCTTTCAGCCTGAGACTGATTTCAATGTGTCAAACACATTGACACACAGAAACCAACTGCATAGCAGAACACGTGATCCCCAAAGCAAGGAATGTCTCCATAAGAAACTTCAACTCCTACAGGCTGAACAGACACGTGCCACAGGTACTCAGCCGGGGGGGGATACAAAAAGCATCAGTAGCACCTTTTTCATTTTCCATTTCCTACCTTTATCTGCAAAGATTTTTCTTTCCTGAATCATAGACTTGACTTTTGGCTACAGGGAGGGAAAGAAACAGAACCATCATTATRGAACACAGGTATTTCAAAACAGCCTGACAGTCCCCACCTTCTCCCTATCGCTTCAGCCACCATGAGGCCTTCCATCCTTTAAGACTTCTCCATGTGACCTCCTGTTCTTACTCCACTATTACCAGCACTGGAACCCTGGGGCTGAGAAGAGGAAATTGCAAACAACTGAATCACTGCTGACACCTCCTGGCAGCCCCAAGAAATCCGCGTTAACCGGGCGTGGTATAGTTAATACAGAAGAATATGCATGGSGTGTGGGAACACGAAAAACTTCGACCCCAAACCAAAAAGCTCTCACTCCCCCTGCTTCTCACACTCATAATGTCGCATTTCGGGAAACGCGAATGAGCACCCAATACGGACCTCGGAGAGGAGTTAGGAACCACCGTACTACATATATTGTTTTTTGCTAGTACCAATTTGCATTGCAATTTCAACCAAATTGAAGTGAGAGGCTGCCTCACCCTGCAAACGGTGTGAGATCACCGCGCCATCTGGCAAAAAGAAAAGGATWCCAGGAACAAGCCCAGTTAGTAAACGAGATTTCTAGGCAGGAATACCGACACACTGAGTAATATACGTAACTAAGCGGAAATGAATAGGAACATCTCATAGGAAACTTAGGTAGGAAATGGCAAGTCACAGCACCAGTGAAAGCAAGATACAGGCACTAAGTGAAAACACAAGCTCTCGCCTAGAAGGTAGTTACATTTTACTGTAAAAATACAAAAATGCAGCAGAGCGACAACTGCCAACCGCCCTGTACGAAAGAACCCTGGAAGCAAAGCAGGTGGCAGGCAGGCACCGACTTTCCTCACAGAGCACCTCYCCGCGCACCCGCCATGCCGCACCCGACGCCAAGCCCCGCCCACCGCCTGGCGGAAGCGGGGGGGTTCCGGTGGGAGGCGTGGCCTCTCTAAAGCCCGCCCAATCGGGGCGAGGCCACGCCCCCTCCCGGCGGTCGCGCGCTCGCCCCGACCCCGCCGCCGCCCGCTTCCTGCCGCTTCCGCGCGCCCGCCCCGCCCGAGCAGTGGCCGCAGCCCCGGCCGGGCCCAGCGGGGAGATGAACACAGTGCTGTCCCGGGCCAACTCGCTCTTCGCCTTCTCACTGAGCGTGATGGCGGCGCTCACCTTCGGCTGCTTCATCACAACCGCCTTCAAGGAGCGCAGCGTGCCCGTCCGCATCGCCGTCTCCCGGGTCACGCTGTGAGTACGGCGGGGAGAGGGAAGGGAGTGGCGGGGGAAGGCCGAGCCGGGCTGAGCGGCAGCTMTTGCCCGCTGGGGAGGGGAAAGGCTCGGGAGCCGAGAGGAAGGGCCGGGGCGGGTGAGACGAGGCTGACGCCCGGCAGGGGCGGGCGCCCCGCGCGGCCGCTCGGGCTCGTCTTCCTACGCTCCCATCCGGGCCAATGGGGGAGCCCCACGACGGCGCGGCCGGGCGGGAGCCGGGGCGGTGCGTTGAGAGACGGCCCGCCGCGCCGCTGGCCCGGCACCCAGCGCCTCCCGGGAGCGCGGCGGTGGCTCACGGCGGAGCTGAACTGGTGCTGCGGGCAGTTTTGGARAGCCAGGGACCTACAGGAGCATGTGCTTTATCCTATGAACATTTATCCGATCGTAGTACCTTTCTCTTTTAATTAGTAGTGCGCTTGGGTTTTAATTAGTAGTGCTCTTGGGTTTCTCCGTTGATAACCTAGCATCCTTTCTTTTCTGTGACAGCAGAGTGGTTGGGATGACTTCACTGCGAAATGAACAAGGTGTAGGACACAATACCACATCAAAACATGTTGCCTACAGATAAAAACGACTGATTCAAACTTGTGCTGGGGGACCTTTTTCTTCCAATTTTGGTGTTGTTTTGGGGTGTTTTTTTTTTTTTTTCTCGGAAGGGAATCTTAATCACAGAAAACTTCCATCAAGTTAGGTATGTGTGATGTGGAGGGCATTAGTTTCACAAGCATTTGAGCAGCTGTTACAGCCACCAAAGAGTGGAGGTCTTTTCTCCCGTTTTAGCCACGTGGTTCTTTACCAGAGCTCCACAAGGGAATCATATGACATTTTACTGAGCTGCTTTAACTCAGCTCATGATTTTTTGTTTCGTTGGTTTGGYCCAGATTAGTGAGCTAAAGCAGCCCATCTCTGGAAGTGCTTAGTGCCAAGTTGGATGGAGCTCTGCACAACTTGGTCTAGTGAAAGGTGTCCCTCTCCACGCCAGAACTTGATGTCCTTTAAGGTCCCTTCCAATCCAGGCCATTCTGTGATTTGGTGATGATTCTTGACAGTGGAGCTTTGGAGCTCCAAAGTAAGTGGATGCCTAATAACAGGACTTTAAAGGAGAGATGAGTGCAAATAAAGGGACTGCCATCACCTTTCAGACTGGTTTAATACCGCAGGAAAAGAACCCCCAAATTTATGCTAGATTGAGGATTGTGACAACATAAAATTGGCATAAAAGCATATTTTTGAGTTTTATGTTGAGCTCAGCATATACGAGGTAGCATACTAATGCCTAATTTGGATGAAATATGTATTCCCAGTCCCATATGTGATGCACAGATCTGGTATTACTGGGAGGTGTTACACCTAAGCTGCTTCTCTTGAATGTCTGAGAAGTTCAGGGGACCCCAAGCTTAAGGCCTGCTCCTCCACCAGACTGACAGTGGTTAAGACCTGAAGTCAAGTGCTTGATAAGGTTTACTACTTAAAAAGATACTGCTTTTGCAAAGGGATGCGAATTTGTAGCAAGGCTTAAATTGGGAGATTTGGTGGTGTTTTTTTAACTACTATCTCCAAAAGTGTTTTCTTCACTGGTGAACTTCTTTTTTTCTTGTATATTGTTAACTTGGTTTTAATGAAATTATGTTTTAATTGACTAATTTCCCAACTGGAATAAATGTAACAATGAAGTTCATAATTCACAAAAAAATTGTTCCATGAGGAGTTAAGGTTCCTAGCTGATTGCCAAGCTAATTGCTTTTAGTATTTCTCTTTGTAGTTGGTAAGATTGGTAAATTGATAAGTTTTATTAATACTTTTGCAATACTGTGTGTCTGTTATTTTCCAGTTGCTTTTTCTATTCAGTTTTAGTGTGGCAATGTGAGGTCCTGTTCCAAATGTAGATTTCTAATAAAGCCTTCCAAAATGATASAATTTTCCATAATGTAGAGAAAAATAACTATTTTCTTCATGCTGTTACTTAAATACATTACAGGAATCAATCTTGACACATGTGTGAACTATGCACATAAACTCTCTTTTATTGGAATAGTTGGAGTGTCTTGTACTAGACTGACCGTGAGAGGCTTTATTTTTTTCAAAGACAGTTGAGAAATAATTTTGAAAATGGTTGCCAGTAGACTGCTATGCTGATGGTGTCTTCCAATTAGTTTTACATATTTGGGGACGCTAAAATATATTTTGTTAAAATGAAATGTAGTGCAATTTAGGTACCGATTTTTGTTAACAGGAAAAAGTCAATTAGCTGCTTGTATGTCTTAGACCACTGTGGTGGCAAGGCCTGACATTCAAAACTGGGACACTATAATTTCTGAAAAGCGGGTGATAGTTTGTAACGTTGATTATATTTTAGCCAAAAGTATTTAAAAGAAAATACAGGAAATGGATGATGGAAATATCTAATAATCATAATTTATGCAGCATGTAAGAGACAAATAATGAAAACTTATAATCTTGTGTTGTTTTTTGTCTTAGAAAAAATGTAGAAGATTTCACTGGACCTAGAGAAAGAAGTGATCTGGGATTCGTCACATTTGACATTACTGCAGATATCCTTAATGGAAGAAATGGTTTGCAAACGTATTGGAACAAGAACACCTTGATGTCTATTTTTGTTACCTTATATTTTTCAAATATTTAAGACTTGGGTAAAGTCTTTAAGACAATTTGTCTTAAAATAAAAATTTAAAGCAGCTAAAAATAGTGTTTTGCATGGCAGTGCAAAGAGAACTTAAACCAGCTGTTTGGTCTCTAGTAGGTGACAAGTTGCTTTCTCTTTTTAATGCCTGTTTTTAAAATCAGGCTCTATTGTGAAGTACACAGTGTCTAAAATCTTCTAGACATTATTACTTTTAAGTGAAGTTTGTATTAGTGGTTTGAGCAGTGAATTAGTGGTAGGGTTTATATAGCATACTGTTTTGAATATCATACCTAATCTAGAAACTGCACCTTTCAAAATCATTTTGTTGTGAGGCTTTCAAAGTTCTGGCTGTATAACAGTTGCATAGAAATACCTGTCTTCTTTTAAAAGTAAAAAGACATTGTAATCCTTTACTCTAACTTAGAAGTTAAACAGTCTAATCTTTCGTATTGAATAGTATAAAATTCATTAGGAAGCATATGATTTACAAAAAAATTTATCACATTATTTTTTGCCTCTTTCTCAATTGCATTTGCAGTTTTTCAGTTTTTCTTTTGTATCTCTTTGCTTCCCTGTTAGTCTGGATTTAGGCTCTTCAAAGAGTTTTTCTGAAGAAGTTAGTACCAAATAATAGGTGGCATGTTCAGGTGATTACACTAAACCTTGTTTTGCGGCTGGTCTGAGAATCTGAAAATCAGGATTTTTCCCTGTCTGCCTGTTTTTGTCACTATTAGGCAAGACACTGATTACCTCAATGTTTTATTTTCCCTGTTTTGAAGAACACTATGTTGTGTGAGCAGAACTCACAAAATATGACCCTTCATGCAAATGCCTGATAAACAGGCTAATCAGATTTTTGCAGGTCTGTCTGCACAGGAATGAGAGGATTTCTTTTTCTTTTTGTCAACCGGAAGCAGGAAAGATAAGCTTCTAAGTCTGAGTTTTACCTCTGAAATGCTTATACAGTTGCTGAAATGCTTAAAATCAGAGACTGAATTTTTAAAATAGATGGATAGACTTGGACACATTGTATATTGAGGGAAGCAGAGCAAGGCAGGACAGGACCTCTAAAGGAAATGTACATAAAGATTCCATGTTTTAATGACTTTTACTAGCAGCAGTCTGTTCTGTTTTTTTTTTTTTTTTTTTTTTTTTTTTTTTTTTTTTTTTTTTTTTTTTTTTTTTT
>NW_026623856.1:4212-50065 GCF_030028575.1 Malurus melanocephalus | reverse complement strand
ACCTTGCATATTTAGAGTTGTATAATGAACTGTCTGGTAGGGTTTTTTGTTTAAAATTTGTAAAGAGATATAGGTACATGGACTGTTCTAACTACCAGAAATAAGTTGTTAGTCCTGGGAGAAGTTAAATAAAATGGCAGTTAGAAAAAGGAACTATGGAAAGGAGAGGGGAAGATGCAGTTTTCACAATCTCCTTTAAGCTTGCTTAATTCATTGCTAAATTTTGCAAGTGATAGGAAATCCTACCAAAGGAGAGCTTCAGAATCTTGTTTGATATTATGAGACAGGTTCAAGTTCAAGTAAAAAACGTTCAAGTAAAATAGCTCTACCTATTCTTGCAGTGACAGCAGTTAAATATTTAATTCTTTCCTTTTTTGCCCTTTGAATTAGTAGCTGAAAAACATGTTTGTCTTGGGATGAGTGGAAGAAGATAAAACAGATTTTGAGACTGGTTAGAGAATCTATTTATTCTTTGAGGTGAATGGGAAATAGAATACAAAGGAGGACAAGGAAATAAAAGATTAGAGCTAATCTTTCTCGTGATTTAAAAGGTTGTTTCCTTAGCAGTCACGCATCATTGTTAAAAAGCAGACGGCTATTTAGAATCCCAGCATTATTATTCTGTCTCAAATGGCACTCATCAGTTCTTTACTGAGCAGAGTTTTGTTCAAATCTAATGAGCTTCCTTTGCTGTCAGTAGGGAATCGAATTTGCTAATTTCTGGTGTGCTTTCCAATATGAAATACTTCCCATATTCTTACTTCTCTAATGTGAGTGTTAAGGGGTGATTGAATTCCCTACGCTCTGCCAATTTTGTATTTATATAGTTTAACACTRTTGTATTTTGATCCACAGTTGGATACAAGGGTTCCCTGATAGTATAAAAAATGCCTTGAGGTTATTTATAGAAGAATTCTGTTGTGCCTTTTATGTTTAAGGTTTTATAATAGGTTTTCTAACAGAGGATTCTGGTTACTAGCTCGCAGTGTTAAATATAGAACTCTTAAACCATTGGAGGAAAAACAGCTGCTAGATTTCATAAATAGTAAAAAGAAAAACCCACCTAAAAACCTGTCACTTTAATATGATTAAAATATGTGTTCAAACTGCTAGAAGTGCTCTAATTTTTGAATGAGATATGTTGAAATGTAAGAACTCACTGTAATGATTGTAGTCTACTTTGATCTAGTAAAAATAAAACAAGGTTATGTAAGTACAATATGGTATTTTTCTTAACTTGCATACATCTGCAGAGTATATTTGACTGGAATGTTAAACAATTGTTTCTATATTTGTCTGCAGAATATTCAACAAAAAACAATGTAAGTATTAAAAAGAGGTTTGAAGCAATTACCCATTTTGGTACTGCAGCTATTTTTAAACATTCTGTAGTTCTGCTGGGAAGAGTTAAGGCCTCCAGCATTTCCTACTAGCCTGGGCTGTTTTTACTGGTCTTCATGATCATTTTCTTGCCAGTTTAACTGCAGGGTGGGAAGTTCACCTTAATGAAACCTAACTTGATATATGCCCAGTAGAATGGCAGAAAAATAACACTTGCCTTGTGTTGCAGTATGCAAGCAATAGTATACTGTGAGTTTTTTCACCTTTTCTGTTTTACTCTTTTCTAACAACGTARTTGACTGCTGTTAGAGAGAGTGGCTTCTAGGCTAGCCTGGTGTGGTGTGTCTTTTGTTCATAGATCAGAGAAGTGGTTACCCCTCCCTGTTACTGTAACCTCGTAATTGATTCACATTACCTTGTCTTACTTCTCAGAATAATTTGCATTGCTCCTTTAARTTGATTGCTACTGATACTTCCCTTTGTCTAGCTGAACACCCTTTTTACTGATGTGATAGAAGCTATGTGGAACAGCCTTTAAAAAAATTAATGAAACACCATTCTGCCATGGTACCACTGAATTCTAGTTAAAGCTGCTGTGGTCACATTTCAAGGATATAGTGAAAACTTTGAGGGTTTTCTTAACATGCTGTACAAAACTATCACTTTTCTTTGTTTTCTTGTTTCTTTGAAGTTAATAAGTTACATTAGAATGGTGGATATTGTATTTGTACTAGAATACTTTTTAGGGTTTCTGAGATTTTATTGTATTGTTTCATATTTTAGATTTTTTTTTCTGATGAAACACTATTTCTCACAAATACTGAGAAGTATTTTCTGTAAATTGTTTATTTGTATATTGTTTTATTGTTTATATGCCCAAGACCGTTGGGCATCTGCTTCAAACAACAGTATAAAATTTCAGTAACTTAAGGACTTACAATTGTTCATAAATTTTTAGGGGTTAGGCTTGCAATTCAAGATTTCTCTGAAAGTTGGAAAGATGTTAAATACATAAGCAATCATGATACTCAATTTAAGTCCTTTATTTGAAACAAAGTCTAAATACTGCTTTAAAAGTGACTTACCTTTCTAATTCAGAAGGAAACCCCATTATGCTTTGTATTTCCTCTAAAGCATGTAACTTTTTTAAAATGGCTTTCTTGTGTTTTAAGATGTTCCTTGTTTCCATTTATTCTGTGCCATAGATCACTATGCAGTAGTACTAGATTACCCCYCAGTAAAGCATTATTTTGTGAAATTAGTTATGGATTGCAAGCATGTACTTCGGGGGGTTTCGATGAATAATGCAATGAAAGTCCAGTGTCTGAGTGTGATCTGGTGAGGTACCTTGCTGACTTGACTATAATTGTGTTTTTAGGCACTAAATCAGGTGGTCCTTTGGGACAAGATCATGTTGAGAGGAGATAACCCAAGACTGTCCTTAAAAGACATGAAGTCAAAGTACTTTTTCTTTGATGATGGAAATGGTCTCAAGTAAGTTAATATGTGGTTTATTACTGTTAATCATGGTATCTTGATTTACTTGCATGCTTTGCATTTAATATGGGTGTTCATTGGTGTGGTAAGGTATCTGGCACTCTGTCATTTTTGTTGCATCATTGTGGTTTAAATGTTACAAGATGACCTTGGGATACAAGATATCCTATGTATTCTGTAGATTAGAAGATGCACTGCTATTATGAGTGACAGGCTTCTGGGTTTCTGCTTTCAGTCTGCGTAGAATTGGTTCTGTGATGTATTCAACTCCAAAGATGTTAAGTAAAAAAAAAAAAAAGTAGGCAGTAACTGCATTAAAAGCTTATTGTTTCTGGACCAGAAAAACAATCTGTATTCTAATATGTGTAATATTAGTCATTGTTAATTAAATTGGTTAACTTGAGTATTTGTGCTAAAAATCTTCGTTGCTTTTGCAGGGGAAACAGGAATATCACCTTGACTCTCTCCTGGAATGTTGTACCAAATGCTGGCATTCTACCTCTTGTAACAGGATCAGGACATGTGTCTGTACCTTTCCCAGATACCTATGAAACAACAAAAAGTTATTAAATTATAGTACTGAATCATTAGCAAAATATTTTTATACTTGTATATTGTGAATACATTTTATTGCCGTTTCTTTTTGCATCTCATGCAACTTTTCACTGAAAGGAATTTAATTTCCTCAGGCGAGTAGCATGGGAAAAGGAAATGAAAGTTCAGGATTTTTTTTTCCTAGCATACCATTGAAGCTGAAACTTAAAGAAAGGTAAATTGTGGAGTAATGGTTTTGCCRGAGCGGGGCGGGGGGAAACCAGAGGATTCTTTTCTTGGCCATCTAAGTATAGATCTCCTTTTCTTTTAAATAAATATTTTTAAACCAGAAGATAGACTTCCTGTGTTTGGGCTTTTTAAGTAGTGTGGTAGCTATTTAATATGTATAGAACTCTAAATACACCTTCTGGAGTTGGTTTCTGTGAGTGCCTGAAGCTGTTCCATTTTAGGGCCTTTTTCTAAATCCATGCTCAGTATGTTACAGTAGGGAAAGCTTGGTACTTTGTAGAGACTGCCAGCAGCTACTTGGAAAACTGATAATTCATTTTCTGTCAGTCAGCCTCAGATTCTTGGAAGAATAAAAAGAAATCTATTCAGTATGAGTCTTAAGATTTTAAGCATGAGACGTAAGCRTAAGTCAGTAAGAAAAGTAAAAGCTTTAAGTAAGGAAAGGCTGTCTGCAAAGGAATCTCTAGATACTTTTTGGGATCTCCGTTTCAGGTAGAATGAAGGTTCTTGTTGCCAAAGGGGCTGAGACAACTGATATTAGAGGAGATCTTCCATAGCGAGGAATGGGATAGATGTTGCCCTAAACCGTCTGGGAAAGCCCTTCTAAAATAGAGGATTTCCCCATGAAAAGATAAATTGAGGCAGTTTTACCAGCTTGAGTGTCAATATGAGTCTACCTGCAAATCTTGCTGAGTTGCATCAGCCAGAAAAGGTGGCAAGTTTCAGTCAGCACCTCTGTTGAAAAAGCAGCCTCTCTGTGGCTGCACATCCCCCTCTGTGTTCTTTCCTCAGCTACAGCTGTGAATACCTGTTGGAGTTTGGAGGGCTGAAGGAACAGGGTGCCAGGATTGTCTCTTGGCAATAACGATGGTTTATAGTGATGGACTGGTGTGCTTAGGTCCCGGAGAAGGAGCTTGCACCACTATTGCCTTCCTGGCACAGTCCTTAATGTACACATGTATCTTCAAACAAAGCATGACAAGGTAATTTATTGACAGAGAATGTTTTGAATGTACTGGGAACTTGGAAAAAGAGGAAACTAAACCACAGGTTTTAATACTGTAAATCAGAAAAAAAAGGGATAGTACAAATGATGAGAACGACAGTGTGGAAAACCTTGCAAAAGAAGAGATGCAAAAGACTGGAGCAAAGTGCCCCCATTTGAGTTCACCTAAGAGCTGATGGATTTTGAGGGAACTAACTTGCTTTTAACAAGGGATCTTTAATATTTGTGATTTATCCCTGTGTGTCTGTTTAGTACATTCTTCATGTTGGTATATCAATCAGAAAGGACTCTTGAAAAAATTTCCAAGAAGTATGGTCATTGCAAACAAAATTTTAAGTGTGAAAACTAAAAAATAATTTTCATGTGAATATTGTAGGTCAATTTTTCATTTGTATCCAGCATATTTACATGAATTTCAGTTCCCTGAATTTGTGCTGTTTTCTACAGAGTAGCGTAATCAGTGCACTGAAACACATACTATTTTTGCTGTGCTTTGATATCAAATGTATATATGGCTCTAAAAACAGTTACGCAGAACTTAAAACTGTCATGCAAAAGGAATACAAAGTATTTTTAGACATAATTGGGCAAAGTTGTGGATTTGTTTTGATAATTGCCAAATAAGTGGTTTATTCATAAATATATTCTTCAATTGTTTACTGAAGCATTTCTTGTGGCTTGGCATTCAACCASTTCCATGCATTCTTTTGGCAGTGCTCTTCCAATGAATATAATATCTGCCTTTTAAAAAGAAGCTTTAACTACAAAGACAAGGATCCACTGTCAAAAAATGTCAGCTGCTTTCTTTTTCTCCTAAATGGTATATTCCTCCCAGCAGATAGTAGCAGAATTTCAAGACACTGAAACTGTAGCTTTCAAATGTGATGTTTGATGCTTTACTAGCCTTTCCCTGTGAAGAGAAATTTTGTTTGAGGTAAGCATTTTAGAGGGGTGAAGAAGAAACCATCACAGAGTTAAGGTTCTTGGAGAGAAGAACTTGTTTTTATCCTGAGGAAAAGGGCAACACAGATGAGCACTTGATGCTGTAATAGCTTGATTTTTGCTCATGAGCCACTGAGACAGGGTGTTGGTTCAGGGTGTAAGGTGGCAAATTCCGCAGTTGACCTCTATAAAATAGTAAAAAGCCTTTCAAAAAGTAAAATGGCTACTGTATTTTGTTGTGACAGTTCTCAAACCATTTATAAAAAGAATGTGCTTTTGTGGAAACATGGCATTTACTACCTCTTGTCACACACATCTCATGAGAAGAAGTACAAGTATTGGTGGCATCTGACTGTAGTCTTAGATGTATTGCTAACTAAATATTGCTGCTTTAGGTAGTGGTGTGTACAAATGAGGTATTCCCTGGCAATTGATTTACTTAATGGGAAGAGGCTGAACTGAAAACTCTTAAGACAGATTTCAGACAGTTTAGTGAGGTTTTAGAGACAGGAGTTCTTGTGTAAGGACTGAAAAATGGAAATTTGTTAAGTAGCCTGGGTGTCCATTTGACATCAAAAGCATGCAGCACTACACTGGTAGCCATAAGGAGGAAGGGCAAAATAGCTTTAAAAAAATCTGTATTAAAAACTGCTCCCCTAACCGTGCAGTTTTATTTATGGGTTGGCACTACACACATTGAACATAGACATTGAAAAAATAAATTACTAGTTCCACTAGTTGTTTATTCTTTTAGTATGTTTCTTTTGAACAATTAAATTAAAGCTTGATAATACATTGCTTACTAGGAAGTTTTAAATAGAGTTCCTGCATTATTTTTGGATTCCAGCTGTTGAAAATGTTCTGAAAATTACTCCAAGATGATATGTTTTGCAGAACAGTTCTGCAAAATGAAAAGCTATTGATGCTGAAAATTCAGGTACTGGAGAAGCAATCTTAGTCCAAATTTCTGTTGGAAAATACAGAAAATAATTTTGTTAGACTTAATGAAAAGTTCTTCTGGTTTATTTGGCTGCTTTATTTTGGATTTTTTTTTCATTAAAACAGTAAAAACTCGAAATGCCATTTTAAACTGTTCATTCAAACAAACAAGCCAACAGGCATATATTGTTTAGCCTGAAAAGTCCTATTCTACACATATTGGTAAATCTTCATATTGCAGTAGTTATATCAGGCATATCAAAAAATACAAAACTTAGCTTAAACAAGCAAAATGGTTACTGGATCTTTTTCTGGTGCCGTCCACCACTTCCCTCAGACCATTTTCTCAAATTGGCACATTATGGAAGATAATGAGCTGAAGATGAGGCACAGGTGAAAACAAGTGAGTATTCAGTAATAAGAATGGTCATAGAATAATTTGGGTTGGAAAGGACCTTTAACGGCTGTCTAGTCGAAGCCTGCAACAAGGACAACACATCTCCAGCCATACCAGGCTGCTCAGAACCCCATCCAGCCTGACTTTGAATGTTCCCTGGAATGGGGCTTCTAACACTTCTGGACATGTTCAGTGTTTCACCACTTCATTGTAAAAAACTCCTTGTATCCTATATAAATCCACCCTTCAGTTTAAAACCATTATCCCTTGTCCTATTTCAGCAAGCACTAATGCCCATCTTTCTTACAGAGCCCCTTCAAGTGCTGGAAGGCCTCAGTTAGGTCTCCCTGGAGCCTTCTCCAGGCTGAGCAGCCCAGTTGTCTCAGCCATCACTCTAATCACCTGTATGGCCAGAATTTCCCCACTTCCACCTTCCCCTTCTCTCCCCACTCCCTCCCCCCGTTTACTCCAAACTTCAACACAACTGCTTTTTGGTCTAATAATAAAAAAAAAAAAAAACAAAAAAAACCCAAACACTGATGGTCTAATAATAAAATTCTAAATCCTCTGTGAATAAACTGTTTAGAAAATAAAGTGGAAAAACACCAACTCAGTGTTAATCATAAAGTCACCTGGAACTTTCCTCTGCTTCCCAGCTGTATTTCCTTTTTCTCCTTAGTACTGCTTATGTAAATTCTGAAGAAATAGCTGGCATTCTTCTAAAATAAAAAACCTGGCAGTAATGGATTAGAGAGAACATACATGTTTCTATCCTTCGAGGACCATGACAGTGAGCAAGCATTTCTGTAATTTGAACACATGCTTGTCTACCACTAACCTTGTTAACAGCAGTCATCTTGTGTTTTGCAGTTGTAATGCAATGATTTCCAAGATGATTCCAAGAAAAATACACATTTAGATCCAGAAAGATCCTGGCATTCTTAAGCCATACTGGAAGTGTGTTTGCAAGCAACAATCTTCAAAATAGTACCCTGGAATAACTAGAATTGCCTGTGTGGCATGTGGCAAACCCGCCCCAGGTTCCACCAGCTAGCTGCACAGGTGCTTGGTGGCCAGAAGGGACAAATGAGAACTCTTAACTGGGCAGTCCTTTGGCACCTTTTGGTTGCCACGTGTGGAGTTTTGCTTCTGTGCTGCATCATGCACTACAAGTACAGTGCTATTCATTCAGTCTGCCCTCCTTGCCCAGTGTTTCTTCTTGCTTTATCAGGGTTTGGTTTTGTTTCCCAAGACAGTGTTGTGGTATTGGATGTAGTATGTAGTTATGAGAGGAAGAAAGCGCTTTTTTTGTGTGTGACACAGTAATTGAAGATTGAGATAAAACTAGCTTAACTATGATTTGGAAGTAACAGTGATGAGATTATGGCTTTTGAAGAATTTCTGAGTTTTGGTTTTAGTTGTTTGTTGGAGTTTTTKGGGKTTTTTTTGTTCACTTGATTTCATTTTTACCTCACTTTTCTTTCTAAAAGGTAAATTTCTTCATGTTTTCTTTCTTTCTTCTAGTTCTGAAACCAATGGAAAGCAAGGGTTTATTTTTCTTTCCTGCCATTCCAGTGCCTAGCTCTCATTAAATGTTACTTGTTCATTACTTTTTGCCTTAGAAATTAGTATAATAAAAGAGAAGGACAGTGTTGCCAGCAGTCTACCTGCATATGTGACAACAACCAACACTAACATTCTTCCTTTTAAGGACTATTTTGGGTCTTTTTTATATTTTCAAATGTTAAGATTGAAAAATAAAATGTTTGGTACAGTTTAAAGTTGTAATGAAATAATTTAAAAATTATGTATCTCATCAGATATATTATCTCAGCTCATTGTAAGGAGTGCTTCATTTCACAAGCTTGGATCCACATTTGCAGTGAAATTTGCCTAGCTGTCACCTCTGTATTGTCAAGTGTCTCTCCTAAAAAGGAGTATCTCCTTAGGACCTATTTTTTCAAAGTTTATAAAACTTTCTTTGACATAAGAAGGTATAGGTAGAATCTTTGACTAGGTGACTTGTTTTTTCCTGTCCCCCACTTTAATAAGTTATTAATCAGAAATTTGAAAAGCAGATGTTGAAATCTATAGAATGGACAGTAGGCCACTCCTCAAAGTGAGATGAACCCATCAATTTTCATCAACGCCAGTGGGTGTCTTCAGATAAGAAATGTCTCGGTTTGTTTTCTTTTTCTGGATACTAGGAATAATGGTAATGTTGTGAGATCATTTGTCATGTCTCTTTCCTAACGCTCTCCTGATTCCAGGATGAGAATTTTCCTGCTACAGTGAAATTCCTGATTTTGAGTATTAAAACAAATAATGGAGACCTTCCATTTGTACTTTACTTAGCAAAGCGTTACCCTTTCAGGGAGATCCAATAAATGTGTGTTATGTGTGTATCTATAATTCAGTGTAATCCTTCAAGAACTGATCAGGACCAGGGAACTTCAGCAACTCATTTTGGTGCTGCTTATATTTCAGAGGAGCCAGCATCAAATACTGAGACTTGTCTGGCCAGTTCTACAGGGTGCAACACCAATTTAACACTTTCCCCTGGGGAGTTATTGGTGTATATGACTTGTTTTCCTGGATCCAAAGTGATATTTTTGATGGCTCTTATTTTAATTCATTTTTGTCTTTTTTTAGGTCTCTCTCTTTTTTGCTATTTATTCTTTACCTTCTGTCAAAGAGAATTGCAGATGTTTTGCATTCAGAAAACTGATAAACATTTGTCACTAAATTCATAGTAATTATTTTATGCTCCTCTTTTGGTGGTATYGTAGCAAAGTATAGTTTTTATATTCCTCAACACCAGAAATGCATATTATGATACAGAGATTCAAGAGATACTCTACCAAGTTTTAATTATACTTGATTGTTTTTGTTCAGAGAGAGGGAAAATGAAAAAAACAGAAATGGAAGAATGGATTAGCTTTTACTTTACAAGAGAAAATCTTGTCAAACAAAATTTTATTTTTGTTTGGAATGAAGGATCTGTTTCTGTGGCTGAAAGAGCTCTACTATTCAATATCCAAATAGGCTTCCAGAAACTGTTGTTAACTTTGGAATTTTATTATTTATTTCTCCTTCTAAATTGTCTCAGAAAAGCTTGAGCTTTTTTTTTTTTTTTTTTTTTTTACCACCTCCATATTAAGAATTCATAAAATATTTTTGTTTCCCATTCTTCTGGGTATATTCTTTCCTTCCTATTTTCTACATGTGATCCAGCAGGATTATTTTAATGCTGATATGCTGATCCTTTCATGCACAAAGTTAGTTTCTGAACTGTGTTTTAGCAAGACATCATGTTACAAATGTACATCATAAAAATCACAGGTGCTTGGATATTGTAAAATTGAGCACTAATTATTCGTATTAAAAATTCCTCAGATTTTAGAAAAAGAACTGTGCAACACATGAGAGAGTGAAAAACTGAAAGCGTTCATTTGATGAATTCTGGGGCAGTGCCCTCTGCTGCTTTGTCTAGAGAAATATCCTTTATTTTCTCCCATGTCTTTCTCGGTCTTAAGAAGTCTTAAATAAAAATGCTTTTCATAGGCTTTGTCACAGACCAGACTTTTGTAAGTCAGTGTTTTAATGTGCAATCCTGTTGTTTCAACCAGCAATTATATTTTTTTTTTGGTAGCATGACTGAAGTATTACAGAATAGCATAGACATAGCTGTCTGAAAAATGTTCAATCTAAAGAAAATGGCAGTGCAATAGGGCTAATATTGCTCCTGCTAATTTAGTAAAAATAATGTAAACAAAAATCATGTGGGGAAAATTGGGGTTTCGATGACTGGATTTGATCATTCCTGCAGGTAAATTTTGTAGAAAATTCTAAGACATTATCTTCAGTCTAACAAGTAAAAGCAATATTTATGCAGCTCTGCTTTGAAACCTTATAATGTCATKAATGTAATAATTTTATTCTTTTATTTCAATAACTTATATATCCTAAAGCGTCTTCCTTAGTCTAAAAACCAAAGTAGATTAATTAAACAGTATATAGTTTGTATTTACCAGCAGATGTCAGGAATTCACTTTACAAAACAACAGAGCTTGAAAAGTGTCCATTTTCACAGCATGAAAGATTTCGATTTAAAATTTAGGTTTATAATGCTTTTGTGTAACTTTTTACCTATTAGACTTCAGATATTTTAATTTACAGGACTTTTCAGAGTATTTGGATTTAGACAGCAGTGGGCTTAATGTGACAATCTTTTTTTTTAATATTTGACATTTTTCCCATATTATATATAGCATTCATAAATATGAGTCAATTATGTACGTGTGTACACAAGCAACATCCTTGCAGTTGTCTTCTGTAGATGGTGTCTGGTGACATTTAAGATACTGCTGTTTGTTTTATCCCTGGGACTTGGCCTATTATCTGTTGCAAATGAAAAAATCTTTACAATTAAAGTCCGTGACAGACTCAGGACTCTGGGATGTTATCCTTGGCTCCTCTGTAGATCTTTTGTGGACCAAACAAGAAGCTGCACATGACAAAACTACCATGCAGAGTTTTAAAATATGTAGGGGCTGATGGTTGGTTGTCTCACAAGCACTTTGGAACATAATTCATTGCAAATATAAATCAAATTTTTCAACTTTGAATAGTATGGGTAGGGATTGCTGTAGGGAATGATAAGACTGGGCAACATAATCTTTTTCTGAAGCTACACTGTTGTAGCTTTAAGGCAATTTTCAGTATATTTAAGGCAATTTTCAGCACTTTTATTGCCTGCCCATTAAATGTTTCCTGTAGCAAACAAAAATATTTTTTGTAAATATTTGGGCAGTGGAGCAAGACTAGCTGTCCTTTGAAGTGGGGTGGTATTTCTATACAGATAAGCACACTGACCCTGTTCTTTAAGGTGAATGCCTGCGTTCTGAGCATCTACCCCTGCTAAGTGGGAACAGCTGCTTCCCAAGGAGACAAGACACAAGTCAGTTGCAAGTGCTGCAGCAAGAAGAATCTCAAAGCAGCTTTGGTTAAAAGCAACAGAAAGAACTGAGCATGACATGAGAATTGCTGCCTTTGCAGTTCTCACTATATTAGAAACAAACAACCATTTTTATCCTCTCCCTACCAACTTATGCAATACAAATAAAAAGGACCAAAACAACTGCCTTAAGAAAATATTATATTCTGTATGTATGTGAAAGAAAGAAGGACAACTACATTTATCAGGCTTTTTGGTTCTGTACCTGCTCCCGAATGTTGGGAGGTTTTCCCTCATGCACAAGCACTGGGAAAGTATTTTTGATAAAAAAAAAAAAAGGAAAAATACTAAATCTGCTATAAATAGGAATCAATAGTGTTCATAAACCACTTGAAAATGACACAGGTTGCAAGTGCCCAGATAAGATCTGAAAGAGGATGATTTAGCGTAAGAGACTTAGAGGAAAAGAAAGGAAGAAAATCTCATGCACTTTTTCCACCTTTTTTCCACCTTTAATGCCCTGACTCAGGAGTTGGTTGAGGAATTTACTGATCCAACAGTTTTATGTGAATGAATAGCATGTAACTGGTCCTTTATTCTGGCAGAGAGAATCRGTTAATGTCTGCTCATCTCTGGATTTAGCATCTTGTGCTGGTCAGCATTACTTTCTTGAGAGTGGTTGGGTTTTTATTCCTCTCATTTGGACCTCATTCATTCACTTCTGAACTGCAAGAAGTGYAGTGAAATGGCTACTATCAGTGGCTAGGTCCAAAGTCTGAAAACAACTCAAGGCATCCAAACTTGCTGAAATATATTCAAAATAACTTCTGGAGAGCAGCAATATTTCAAAGATTGTTTGAAGCAATTGTTTGGAACAATTTCAAAGATGGCTTGGTATAATACACTAACAGGCAGGTAAAGTTCAACCTGTCAACCAATTCATTGTGTAAACTATGATAGGCTCTCTGGAAATGTCCTTTTTGTCACTTCTCCGGATATAAAATCTTTCAGGAGAGTGGCCAGAGACAGTGCAGTGCTGGGGTGCACACCACAGGGCCTGTAAACCTGGAGGGAGAGACCCTGCCAAGGTTGTTGTCAGTCTGGGGTTTGACTGTGTCTCTCTAGAACATTTAATGCTTTGGAAAGATGACGCTTGAGCATCTTGTGCCTGTTCCAGGAGATTTGCAGTGTCACAGTGAGGTGAGGCTGTGGCACCCTGGTTCACCTGACTTTCTGGGATGAACTTCTGCCTGAGAGAAGGCTATGACCCAGCACTGAGTGTATGTTTCTGATCTTCAGCACAAGCCCATTCATTTCTGGCTTAAGTCTGGCTTAATTTAGACTCTCTGTTTTTATGTTTAACATTTTGTAAGCACCTGGTATTGATAACGTTATAACATGTGAGACGTGCACCTGGGGAAGGTTCAATTTTAAATGTAAAAAACAGTAAAAATGCATGTGATTATTCAAAGCAATGACAGCAAGATCTGCAACCATAGTTGGTCAATAAATAGTCCAGTGTGGTCTCTTTTTGAAAAAGACTGACTTCCACTTCCTACTAATATAAAGGTCATATCCATTAGCAATATTAAAATATACCAACCAGACTGCTGAAGGCATGGAAGTGCAAACACACAGTGAGAAATATTCTAAAGTCAATCAAATAATAAAATTTCCATTCCTATTAAACTGCATTATTGATTTGAATAATCTTTTATTAACACTAAGTTAATACGCTGAGCGAGATTTTGTTAGGGAAAAGTAACAGACTAAATTATCAGCAGGACACCATTACGGTGTGTCACTAGATGGCAATGTTACACATGGCACAGGGGACTTCTGTTTTAACTGTACAAGTAAGTTTCTAACATCGAGAGAAAGCAGATTTTGAGGAAATTTTCATGCATAAAAGTGCAGCAAACGTGAAGCTAGATAATACTATCACAAGGCTGCTCACTGGAAACCATATATTTTTATAATCTTGAGAGAAGTATTAAATTTGTTGTTAATTGTGTTTGAAAATCATCAGTAGTCATGTTGAAACAGAAATTGCGCTAGGTATGTTTAGTCAGAGTTTGTGTCATAGTGCTCCTTCATAAAAGGGCAACTGGAATGTTTTTGGCATCTGCTGTCCTACTTGGTAGCTGAGTAACACTAAGTCTAGGCTACAACTTGCTAAAGCTTGCCCATTTTTAGTGAAACTGGACTATTCTCCTTATTTTCATGCTTTTTTTTCTGTTTGGTGGGCATTTGTTTGGTTTTAACTTTCAGTCCCAATATTAAGAGAGACCAAATAACTGGGGGAGCTTGTTACCGGAAAGCAGCACTTGGCAGAACCTGATGTGGCAGTACCATACTCGTGTCATTCTCAGAAATTCCACCGGTATCAAAGGGAGTTCCAAGGGCATAACACATGAAGGGCCCGCAACACCAAGCTTGCATGCAGTGACTTATAGAAGGGAAATGAAGCTTTTCAGTCCCCTTCACTTATCCCAGCATGCCTGGCTATTGCACAACAGATGGGGTCAAGTGACCTCTTAATGTACATACAGACTAATGCCCATTAATCTTGAAAGGAGGTAAGATTTCATGGTATGTAAGTACTTTTTTTTTTTTTTTCCTTGTGTGGAAATAGAGAAATGCCATGGGGAAATGAAGCTTTGATGATGCATTGCCTTTACACAAATGGCACATTATTTTAAGATTAAGATCACATCCCCTTTCCTTTTTACTGTAATGGATCATAAAACAAAGTTGCACAAGATGGATGCATTTTATCTGCTCTTAAGGAGTAAGATGCCTTGCATGGCTCCAAAGTTGAAATAAGTTCATATTAAACGAGGAAACAAATTTCTTAATTTTTACCCACAGCCCTAAAAGTCAGCAACTAGAATTAAATCTTAACTTTTTGTTCTCAGGACATTTGAAAATCTATCACAGTAGTTTTCTCAGTCTTTCTTGCCCATGGGTATGTTTCCATTACTGTTGTTCATTCATGAGAACAAGGGAAGTGATGCAGAATGAGCTGGTGAGAAAATTTAAAGGAAACAATAGTAATGACTCACAACTGAAGTCTGTGCTTTAGAAATTCCCACCTTTCAAAGAAGGTCTGTTAAAGAAAACCCAAAGTAATGTTCTAGCCAAGTCAAAATTATATTGAAGAAACACTATGGCATGCAAAGTATTGTTTTCAGAGAGACAGCCCAATCTGCTTGTACTTTTGATCTGGACTTTTTTTGGTTTAATGGCGTGCTAAAAACTGCTTGCCCAATTCATTGTCTTCAGAGACTGCCCTTTCTTTGAAGACTTACAGGAGCTGAATTCTGCCAAGAGCTGACTTCTTTATCTGGCATTCTCCATGCTTCGAGCTGTCTCATTGAGGCATTTAGCAGAATATGTTTAATACTTCAAGAGGCTTTAATACTACAAAATACTACTAAAATTTGACACCAAAAAAGCTTAGGTCTTTCAAGTGTTAAATTTGGTGTAACAATATGTGAAAACTAGCAGTAAAATAGCAACACAATGACAGAAAGAGGACTGTGGATAGCAATGTGATAAACCGCAGAGACTGAGAATGATGAATTTTATGATTTCATTTTAATGCAGTTGATGTTTGCCATGAGGGAGAGATGTTTTCAAACTTCACTCCCTCTGAGTTCCTCAGTAAAAGTTTCTTTCCTAGCAAGTGTGCACACCCCACTGGAATTTCCTCAATGCTCTTCTTTGTGACTGTACTTGGGATCAAATGAAGTCTCATGCCAAACATGCATGATTTTACCATGTGAGAAACATGAAAAGGGGTTCTGATGTGTTGGAAAATTGAGCAAAATTGTGACTTGGGGAAATTGAGTTCAGTACAGTAAGAGTTTTATCTGCTGCTGATATGTGTCTCTGCATATGGCTTCTATTACATGACTGCTAAAAAGAGTTATTTTCTCATGAATGCTTGTAGCTGTCATGTTAAAGGAGTCTTGTTTATCTGGGAACTGAAGTCAAAATTACGGAAGTTGTCTTTTTAGTGCTGATTTGATATGTGTATAGCACAGAGAACACTAATAGACTCAAGTTGTCTGTTAATCCACTAAACAGAAAACATACTGTGCCACATACCGTTATTTCCATGTTAATTTATCAGTGCTCCTTAACTGCATCTGGCAAACTCTTTAAACTGTCATCTGAAAGAGTTGTTTCCAAATGTGTGTGTACTTTATATTTTTTTATAGTAAAAAATATAYTAAGCCATTTTTTTGTGAGTACATTAATGTCACCAAGTTACCAGATATTTTCATGGTTGTCTGTTGAAAACCTTTTCAAGACCTTGGAATGTGTTAGGGTGAGCAATATAATAAATGTAAAAAAAAAAACATGGACAGATGGAATATGAAATGCAATGTATTTGAATTTACAGAGCAATATTGCCTAAATATATAGGCATACCATAATAATCTATTAAGCCCCTAAAATGAGCTGTCTTATATGAAGGTTTCATTTCTGCATATCAGTATGCTTCTAATTTTTTTTGTTTTTGCTCTAATGATTCTAATATGCCTCTTCCTTTACAATTTCTTTTCCCTGCCTGCCCTTGATAGCTACTCCTATCTGTCAAACTCTCTAATCAAACACCTAAATTCAGTTCTGTGAATCAATGATTTGAAAAGATGATACAACAACCTCCAAAGAGGAACATTAATATCTTCCCATCTTTCCCTCTTTTTCATTTGAAATTTTCATTATGAGAGGGACATGGAATGTGGAAAGTAAATATGACTATAAATTTTTAAATTCTGCATTACACAAATGAAGCAAGGATGGAGATAAGTTGAATTTTATTCTTTTTCACAGGGAGGAAGAAAGTTTGTTTTTCTTCTTAAGTAAACGGTCCTCAAGTGTGATCTAGTTTTTATTTTTCAAGATGGTATACTTCTAAGTGCGGAATACCAATACCACAATACATGTGGTATTGTGTAGCTATTCTTATCAAACAGCCTCTTGTAGTTCCATCAAGCTTTTCATTTGGTCATGTTTCACTGATAAATTGTTTAAGTAATCAAATTATTTTTACTTTCTGCTTGATCATAAATTGCTGTTGAGGCTGTTTTGTCTCAAAGATAAAGTTGCTCTTTTTCAAAAGCATCACTTAGCAAACCCTACCTTCTTTTGCGCTGCTCTTCCTTAATCCATAATACAAACCTTTCTGGTTTATCTCTACAGAAGCAGTGTGATGTTTTCAGTTCCTCCACAGTAGTCCAGGGTGTAAACCCAGCCTTCTGCTACAGCATCTTGCTTAGCAACTCTTCTGTGCTCCACACCACGCCTCTCCTTCTGAAAGATTAATGAGTAGTTGATCTAAAGCCTGTGTTAAAACTCTGACACATGTGGATGTAATTGAATAGCATGAAATTGGTCTGAAGCAATGTACTGTTTTAGTGTTAATAATTTGGGATGGAACTTCATTGTAGAGCTAGGTGTTAAGCTGCTAATGAAGCTACTTGCTGTCTTTGTCAGGCAGTAGTGGAAAATGCTTTTGTTTCAAATGAGATGAATGGTGCTGCTGGGGCCTAAAAACTGACCTCTGCAGCAACAATTTCTTTTGAGTCTTCGCTCTACTGTGCTCTACTCATAGGTTACTTCGTGCTGATGTGCTTGTGCTGCTTCTTCTGGATCCAACTTAGGGATCTCTATGCTGTGATAAAACCCTTGTGAGGTTTTTCTGTGAAACTGAGCTACATGTGCAGCTGCAAGAAGTAACAGGCCAATCTGTAATCTGAACCAAAAAGTAAAGTGGGATAGAAAGTCTTTAAAGGGAATATACAAACATGGAATCTGCTACTCTATTTCTGGAACTACTGTTTTTTCCTCTGCGGTTTCAGATCAGCTATTTATTTACTATCTTTATTTACTCCTCTGTGAAAGAAGGCTAATAATGATTTACCTCAGTGGAGGTTTTAATGGTTCATTAGTTTGTTTTCAAAGAGCTCAATGACAGCTGAGACAGACCAGCCTACATGCACATGCAAATTTTCAGTGACCAGGACCTAGCAGCTCARTTAGGCTAATCTCTGCCTAAACAGCTGTCTCCACTTCAGCTGGAAAGCCAAGGGTGGCTTCAAGATGTCCTACCTCTTTTCCCCATACCAGCCTTTGATTTTTATAGATACATTTCCCCTCTGTGGAACCAGTTCTATGGTGTCCTTTTTGAGATTTCCTGAAAACCTAACTGAAAAAAAAACGGGTACATAGACTGATGATCATTATAGGACAGTGGTTCCGACCCAAATGACTTTCTAAACTGTTTAAAGAACTGGAGAGTTTTGGAAATTTATGATTCAGGTTTTGTAGGAAAAATATGGAAGTCTAATCTGCTTGCAGAGAGGAGACAACTACCAATGCTGCTAGAAAGAAGGCAAACAATGGGGAGGTGCAGTTAACAGAATAATAGAGTTGCTTTCTAGGAAAAGTGAACAGAAAATCACAAAAAGGGCTAGATAAGTCATGTTTTTCTGCCAATATATGTGAAAATTTAATCTGTGTTGTATAAGCAAACTTGGCAGTGCTTGCCTGGTGCTTGGAAATGCAGTTTTTGCAGATAGGACATATAAATTCTATACATGCCTTACAACAGCCCATTCCCTTTTTTTTTTTTTTTTTGTCAGAGATTACCAAAAAGCTTGAGGCTACTAAATTAAAGTTGCATTTGCTTGCCAAATAATGGACATGCATCATATCTCAAAATATACAAAGTTTACAAGATCTGAACTAAAATAAGGCTTTCTGCATTTTTGGTATCTATCACGTTGTTGATGGGGAATTTTAACAAACAGGAATATAAAAAAGAAAATAACTACTGATGAATATTTGCCCTGCTATAAAAAGATATCAAAAAGATTTTTTTTTAATGAAACATATGTAGTTTTGCCATAAATTGACAAAGATTTCTCCTGAAGTTAGATATGCCTGTTGAAAAAAATCAGCTCTCACAGTAAGAAATAATGAGAAATACAATATTGATTAAACTGTGGTAACAGAGTGAAGTTGATTTGAGATTAATAAGAGAAATTGCTACTCGCTGCTAATGTGATGGACCCCAGATACTTAGTTGTCCCTTAAAGATTATTTAATAAAATTGCTGTGGTTATAAACCATTTAAAAGCTGTTGAAATATTTGTATAAAAAGGGTGATGCTTTAATTGTTCGGTTCAATTTAAGCAGCCCTTAGGTTATTCCAGATAGATGTGAATTAGTATTGCAAATTCTTGCAAACAAGSCTACTTTGGCTTTTCATATAAAAGCTGAAAATAAAAGTTCTCTTGTTCTTCTGTAATCTTGAACCCAATTGCTTAGGTAATATGAAGCAATGTCCCATCCTCACCTACCCTGKTTTTTTCCCCATGGTGTTAAGGTCTTAGCATTCCAAAATGGGAGAATTGTACCTCAGGGTCAGTTCTGTACTTCTAGACCCGAATATTCCATATATTTATTCATCTCTGAAGTATCTTTTAATCTATTTGTGTGTTCTTCATAGTGGTAACATGCGAAACAGGTAAAAAATACACAAATCATGTTTTGCAACAAACAATTTTGAAAATAATATTCTAAGATTTTTACTGGTAAGGCTCTCCTATGGCACCCAAGTTTACATTATTTTTCAGCAACAACTTTCTGGCTGATAAATCTACAGAGTAGATGGGATATTGTCTGCCTCGTACTGTATATAAAAATAGGAGTCTGTAGTGATAATGCGCATAYTTGAAATAATGAAACGTCTTCTTGTTAAGAATTAAGTGGTTACTTAATGTGTAAGACATTCACAATTAGTTATCTCTTCTGTAAAAGCAAATTCTAACTTTTTATTTTGTCTTTGTGTATGCAAGAATTTTAGCCTTGTCATAAGCATATTATAAAGTTATTCCCCCCTGATAGTCCGACTTCTAGAAATAATTCTGTTATTGCTCTTTTTTCTCTTATGCTGATGAAGTCTCTGCAAGTTCAAAGCCAATGATGCTTTAGAGTTGTTTCAGCTGGAAGCTGCCTCCAGAACTATTTGCAGAACAAGGGTTGTGTTTGTGAGTGAGATTAGTAATATTTATTTGAGTTCATGGGAGCTCAAGTACTTAAAAGAGAGATCTATCAGCAGTTACTAAAGCATATATTAGCCTAATTATAAAGTTTGAGATGATAAAAGGTAAGGGGGTTCCTCCTTGTGCAACCTTCCCTAGTTCTGGCTTTTTCCACTAGTGGTTATTAAGGTGCTATAAAGTCCTCTATGGACTCTTGTTTTCATCCAATATTGCTTTTCTGGTTTACCATTGATGTTCTCACTCACCTTTTTGCTTATGTTTCTTTGTTAATTAATTAAGAATTTAGCATATCAGTAAAAATAGAAAATACAGCAAACTATGGCAAAATACAGACTTTGCACATAATTGCATGTTCTTGTATGTAAAATTCAGCTTGGGGTCATGTTTGTTACTCATCCTTCCTGCTGGCTTCCCAGTGAGTAAGTGCTGAGGACCCTGAAATTGTCCTTTTGCCCTCACATGTGCCTTGACTTCTGAACCTTCCCCAACTAATTCAGAAAGTGTGTTTCCACCCTAAGAGTAGGGTGCCTAGCTTTATGGCAATGCTCCCTCACTGTTGCTTTCCTTAGAAGATGCATTTTGTTAAAAGTAGGTATTGCAGCATATTTAGCACTCATGTGACATGTAGGTACATGGAAAAGCACGTGCAAAAGCCCTTGTGTTATCATGTTCTGTGCAAACAGTGCTATTCATGGATCTGTAGTACATGTATGTTGAAACTTTGAGGTAAAATCAGTGCTTTTGTACTTGGAAAAATGTTTTACAAGTGTTTCAATTGCTTTATAAAATTTGAATTGTGGTACACCCATTTAATTGTAATTTGGAAAAGGATTTTATTACTTTTAAATAACTCCTGTTTCATATAAAGCCATTCTTTTAAGAGCAGGTGCAGTCAAATATGTTTTATGATGGAGTCAGGATTGAGTGTTCTTCAGTTGCAGGTTGAGTTACTGCATGTGAAATACAGTTTGGGTATCATTTCTGCCAGGATTTTTTTCAGATCTTTGGTCAAATAAATACTTAAATCTCCCCTTTTTTTTTTTTTTTTTTAAATTCAATGTTATTCAGTTGAATGAGAAACTACATATAAAATCACCAGGATTTCTGGTCGTGTTAGGTATATAGAATATTTACACATTAACCCACTCACAGATTAACAAACACCACCACTCCCCCCCTCCCCCCAGTTATTCGTGTTTGTTTATTTGTTTTTGTAATCAAGTAAGTTAGGTTATTAGGACCTAGATTTACTTCAGATTTGCTTCCTGCAAGCTCCTTAACTGGTTATGGTTTATAAGTTGAACCCTGAAAAACACTTCAACATGAAAAGTAGCAGCATGCACTACTGGAGGCCGTGAGTTGTATGGATAAAATACTTCCCTTTTTTAATTGCTTGAAAGTACGTCCATGACTAAGGTATTTGTTGGCATTGGGTTTGGTATTTGGTAGGATTTACAGGAAGTAGGTTGTGGCTTATTTTTTGCTATTCATATTAGCCATGTCCTTTCTCATGTTAGATGTGTTGAGGGCCACTTCTATACAGAATACTACAGATCACAGAGGGTGAAATGGTTGAGCTGTTTTAATTTTTATACCTATGCATTACATACTGGGATAAAAATAAATAGTCAGATTCTATAAGCTTATTAGAGAAAGAATTCTCTTTGCTATAGCARTCAAATTTTAGTTTTAAAATGCAAACTTTAGTTATGGAATTAACCTTAATGTCAGGAGTTCTGTAACATCTTCATGGCCCAAAGCATCTCTCAGAATGGCAGAAAAGGAATTTTTTTCTGTTCTTCATTTTCTCTTTTGAATTCTTAAGCAGGTTGTGTTTCAGGGCTGAGAGGGTTCCTGAAGATTTTTTCATCCTGAAAGATTGTATCAAAGATTTGCACAAAGCAAAATTGTCTTTCTTCTGGCCCAGGAAGTGCCTCTGTAGATACCCTTTGTATAAAAGTATTAACATTTAAAATTAACATTGATGAACAGATGAACTTGCTTCCTTTCAATGTTTCTTGTGCAATTTCTTTTAAATTGTAGCTAGGGATCTAACATTGCAGCTAGCTTTTCATTATAAAAAACTGTGCTTATCTCTCACAACTCTTTAGCTTCATTTAAAAGGGCTGTACTTCATAATAAATTAATTTATCTGTTGTTATATTTATTCCTATATATTCAAAAGTTTACAATTGAGCAAAAAATTTCATAAGCTAGTTTCCAAGTTTATTATCCAGTATTTGTATCAACAATAAAGCTGCATAACCAAAGCTGTAAGTGGCCGAATGATGAGGGATGACAGTTTTCATTATTTTAGTATATACACTGTATAAAACTGCTGCCAGAAACCTTTAGATTTACAATGATGGTCGTTCATTGGGAAGATGTATATTGCAGACTTTTGAAATAGCTATGAAATCCATCTGTCTGATCACCTAAACCTTTGAGAACCTTAATGTGGAAACATTTAATTCCACTTTGTTTCCTGAGGTGATCTAAAACTTTTGGTGTTAACCTGCTTCGAATACTGCCAGGAAGTGTTTAGGAGATGGTTTGGTGTACAAAGGTTTCCCATGACAGAACACTGAGGTTTTCATCACGGAGCTTGTTACACAAACATGTCATAATTACCACTCAATTGTTTTCATTACTAAAGAAAACAGAAGTGGCCACAATCTGAAGTTGATATAATTTGCAGTTGCTATGTAACTTGACAAATGAATGGATGGAGGTGAGGCAAAAAAGCTACTTATTGAAGATACTCTTTTTTTTTTTTTTTTTTTTTTTTTTTTTTTTTTTTTTTTTTTTTTTTTTTTTTTTTTTTTTTCCGAATGTTAACCTGTTAGTGCTACATTTAAGATGGTTTGGGAACATAAATGAAGTTTGGGGTTGCATAAATAGTTCTTTACATTTTTTACTGAAATTCTTGCTAAATCTACAGACCTCCATATAACCTGAGATACCTTGTAAGGCGCACTAGACTCTGGGACTGGTTCTTGTGAACATGAAAACCCAGATCATTCTTTGGGATCTGAGTACTGAGAGTGCATCATAAGAAAATGGAAATACTCAGCATTATTTTATTAGGGAGTTCTAAAGATATTTACTAAGAAAATTTATCTTCTTCTCACCCAATGCAAAAATACAGATTTGTCAGTTTTATTTCCCTCCCCAAATAAATTATAAATTTTTCATTAAAAGTAGAGCAACAACAAAAAAGATAGAGTTCTTCCTATAAAATTTCAATCTAAAAGCTCCCATTTTCAATTCACACCCAATTTTATTCAAAATTTCAGTTAAGGTAAAATAAAAGTATTCAACTAAATTGGAATACTTATTTTTATGAATTTTTATGACTTTGAATTTTGCTGTGAATTTGTAAAAGGAAGACACTTTGAGATAAGAAGTACTTCTACAGAAAGAAAAGTTTCATGTTAGTTTCATTCAAAACTAGGTGACAATTCTTAATGGGTAGGCCTTCAATATTAGAGTATTGGAATTAGGATCTCATTTTCTGTGTCTTGGCACTTCACAATACGTGGGAACATGTAAACATAATCACTGCCCTGCAAGATTTTGGGGCCCAGTTTACAGCTGTCCAATTTCAGAACTCCAGGTTCAATGCACATTTTTTAAAGGCCACCCTAAAAACACTCTTGAATATGGTTGTGTGAATTACTTAATTCTCACAGACCTCAGATTGGAAGCTGCCTTTAAATAAAGTGTCCATTGTTTCTCCTTGCATAAGGAGGATGTGAAATAGCAGAGAAAAGCTGAAATCTCTGAAATTTATCTACCTGAAAAATGACTTAATGACATTTCCTTCCTTTTCTTTAAAGTATTTTGAGATCTCTTAGAGAAAAATGATGTATAAGAACAGAATTGTTGTGTTTCTTAGTCCTTCAGTCTTATAAAGAAATTGAATGTATTTTGTTCAAGTTTTATTAGCTTCAAACTCTCATTGCAAAGGATAATCAAGATTAAAGAAACAGAAATATCAGGTTTTTGTTACAAGCTATTGCTCAGACCTCTTGCTTTGTAATAATCACAAAATCATGGGTTAAATATGATTCTCTAGCAAGAGTCAAAATGATAGATGCCATGATTTAGAATGTTATTTCATTTATGGTCTAGTGTGAGTTGAATTTTTTCCAGAAGGCATGAGGTACTTTATAACTAGGAGAATTTTACAAAGTCTAGTAATGATGTAGTGTGTTATTTTTTTGAAGGTGAGGTTTGGTGCCTGACTCTGTTCCATTCTTTTTTTGAGTCAACTGGGAATTAAGCAGATAAGCAGATCAGGACTTACTGCTTTATTTGAGAAGCCATTGCTTTTTACAATTACTCTAACATGTAAATATAGTTGCCTTAACATGAATTAATTAGGACTAATTTTCTGAGTGCTAACTTGAATCTCATTTACTAATAGAATAAGCACTCCAAGAGTATGTACCTTACAGTGTAGTCAGGAATTAGGACTATTTGTTCRTATACTGCACCTGTGAAGAGACTTTTTAAAAATATACCCATTAAGACCTAGAAAGCACCAACTTGGCTTTAAAAGTATTCCACGTTCTTATGAGAATGGTGGAAACTAAATCTATTGCTCTTGATATATTTTCATTTTTAAAGCTTTTATAGACTGTAAGATCTGGTGTAAGTAATACCTGCATCATTAAAATTACTAGAAATGACATTTTATTGAGGGCTGGGCTAAATGATCTCCAGAGGTCCCTGTCAACCTAAACAATGCTGTGATTCTCGTGCCTTAGAAACTTGCTGTGTTGGTGCAATAATAAAATATGTTCTCTTCAAGCTGTGGGAACCCTGAATAATTCAAGGGTAAGGAGAATGCAGGATGCCCAAGGCAGGGCCACCTYTGAATTTAGGTCAGGTTCTTCAGGATCCCGTGGTAGGACAGGTCTTTGGCTGCCAGGGACATCCTGCTGCCCCAGTGGGATGAGGGGCAGGACTGGGGGACGTGGACGCAGTTTGGGCCAGGAYCTGCAACCTGACATGACTCAGTGTCAGTGGTCAGTGCACATACCCAGCCCAAAGTGGCTGATGAAGGCTGGGAATGGCCTTGTCACAGCTTTATCACAGCTCCACTTTGTCACCTGCCCCATGTCAGTAGCTAGAGTGGGGTGATCAGGGCCCCAGCAAGAGGCTTGCTCAGCTGGCCCATCTCATGGTACCTTCAAGAAGGCTCCACATTCTTGGTGGCACTTCTCGTTTGTATCTGTATGTAACTGGATTGTTTAAGTGTCCTTTCACAAGCGTCTTTTAACTAAGCTCTTTAGCTGAAAGATATTGCCAAGGCATAATTACCTTTCTCATCTACACTAAAGATGCTGTTTAACACAGTGCTATGAACTTCTAAAAGGGCTTATAGCTCAGTTGATAGTATGTGATCCAAAATTCAGTTTTTCTTTTACAAAATTGTGTGGCGCAAGCTTGTTTGTATTTGCTTGAAGTGATTTGCTTGAAATGATTTGCTGGAAATGAATACTGAAATTTGCAGTTTCAGCTAAAATTACAGCAAAAGCACTCAATACTTTCTGTCATCTGGTTGGACTGTCTAGTTTGGACTGCGGTATTCTAAATCTTTTTTTATTATAATGGATACAGACTCCTTTGAAGCACATCAGGTTCTTGTGGCTGAAATGAAAGCTGGATAATTACTCCAAGAGATTTCTGTTTCCTGTCTGTGTTGGTGTACATATTGTGAATTCTAAATCCAAGTTGGGTTTAGAAATTAGTTGCTATGATAGGTGATCGTGTCTATCCTGCAGTCTGTCTCAATCTCTTCCCTTATGACACCTGACACTTTGTCACCCTGAAGAGGTGGGGGTTGATTTGTGATCTGAACTTGTTCTTCTACTTATTTGGCTACTTTGTAACCTGTATCAGTCCTGTACTCTATTGAAGGTCAATTCTGTCTTTGCTGCTCCTAATTGTTGCTATGATTAGAAGTACTGACTGGTGAGTTATAGAGGCTCATCGTGAATGAAGGAGGTGGATATGGTGATGCCAAGGCCAAACAAAAATTTAGCCAAAAAAAAGTCTTAAAATCTTTTGTGTGTGTGCCAAAGAAATAAGTTGTTAGAAATCCTTCCAGTGGGCTCAACAGTGACTTGCAATCAGAGCAAGGTGAGATGGTCACTGAGGGGCAGAATTGTCATCCTTAGGCAGGGGCTCTTGCTTGAAATTGCTGATTGCATCAGCTTTCCTCCCTGCACCCCCAGTGCATGTTAAAGGAGCTCAGTGAAGAATCTTGAAACTCCCGAGTGTCACACAGGGACTGAGGAAAGATGTAGTTTTAGTTTGTAGATTCATCAAATATATTGATCATACCTGCGTTGTCAGCGTCTGCAACATAATTATCAAATGTGTTATCCATGCATTTCAGAAGAGACTATGATTGTAATTGTTGTTATCTTTGGTGTTAAATAATTTACTTTTGTAACATGTTACMTACCACTGCAATTTTGCATTATTTTGTGATTTTGTCCATAATTTTACCTGGAAAACTGATGATCAAGGAGCCTGGCCCTGTAAAGTTGGCATGCCTGTGTTGTTAGGTGGTTCTTTTCTATGCCCTTGTTCTTCAGTGGGTTTTTTTGTCTTGATAAAAAACTATTGGATGACCTTTTTTTCCAGAACAATTAAATGAAGAGGGTTTTCATTCCTCATTCAGACTGAGGATTATATTTTCTGTTTATACTGAGTCATTATATCTAGGGAAGGCTAATGCTGTCTTATATATGCCACTAAGAACAAGGAGAAGAAAATTAGACTGCAAAGGAAAATTTCCAGGACTAAGTTGGTCAAATGTGTGTTAGTATGATGAAAAGTGCATGAAAATGACAGCATCTAATCAGGGGTTTAGTTTTAAATTGGATTTGTGGGGCTGAAGTCTAACATTATTTGCTATATTAATTTTAAATTTATGTATATTTTATTGACCTTTCTTTTAAAAAAGAAATCTTAGTTCACTTTAGGATTTGCAAAATAATTTTCAGAATCGTCATCCTGCATATCAAAGTTACTGCTTTTTATTAAACAAATGAACAAACAATAGTGGAGTGCAATTTGTCTGAATGCTTACAATTCACAATATTAATGTTACTAACTTTTACAATACTGAAATATTAATTTTTAAAAATTTATTTTGAAGTTTTATTTTATTTTACCTGTAGAGTATATATTTGATATGGAAAGACTTTCCTAAAAAATAAACATCTTCAACATGTTCAAGATGCCAGGATAGTTCTAAATTTTTTTGTACAAGTGAAGCTTACAGATCCTTTTTATATCTGCAACAGAAGAATATGATTTGCCTCTATACTTGAAACTAATTAGATCAAATATTTCAGATATATATWTTTTTTTTTTTGGTATCTGTAGTTTGTCTGTTCAGAGTATTACTGCCCACAGAAAAGTACACTTTCTCATGCTTGCTTAATCACTTTAATATAGTTAAGGTGCAGCCTTCAGTGATTAGCATGGAATTTCTCGTTTCCTAGAGACCAAGTGCTAAGTCTATTAGACACTTCCTGCTATTCTTTTGAATTGTAAATACTATTCTTGCAAATTGAAAAGGCCAGTGTAGRGAGATATTCATGCAATTTTCTATCTATTAAAGATGTAGATTCGAGAATGGACAAATTATAAAATGCAGTTTTTCATAGAAATTAAGACACAATAAAGATGGAATTAACTCTCAAGCATTCACAGGGATCATCTATTCGGATTCCCAGCACCAATTATTTTCCTTTTCTCATCATCTGTTTGAAGGAAATATCAGCACATAACTAAAGAAAAGGGTGAAATCCTGGTCTCTGTGATACTGGAGGAAAGTTTGTACTAGCCCTTTTTAGCATCAGTGAAATTATTCTGTGGCATCAGTGAGTTCAGAATTTGGTCTCCGGCTTTATCTTTATAGTAACTGCTTCAGTATACAAATGCAGATGTTGTAATTCTTAAATTAAGCTATTTGGCTTGTATTTGGAATAGGAGCCAGTAGGAACACAGAGAGCTTACAATATACACTGAGCAATTTGTACATTGTTTGTGAGAATTCATGTTTATAGACGGATACAGCTGATTTTGGGGCAGGGGAGAATAGCGCAAAAAGGAGCAGGAGGTGGAAAAAAAAGAAAAACATTCAGGGAATGTGTGAGGTGGGAGAGTGAAACGACACAATCTACTGAATGTTAGCTCTCTGCGTCAGCCCAAAGAGGACGAGGACCACCCATGGGGAGGACAAGTGAGCCTAACCTTTTCTTAAAATTCTGGCTGCCTTTGAAATGCACTATTCTGTAAAGCAGCTCAGAAAAAGTATTAACCAGGCTCGAAAGCAGGTGTAAACTTCATGCTATCCAGACTCCAAATGCATCCTGGCAGCTGTATTTGTCTGTGTTGATCTAGAACACATGACGTGCATTTGACTTGGTTAAAATTTGCTGGTGTAGCAGGGGCTTGCCAGGTCCTCTAGCGTTTCAGAAGGGCAGGTGGTAGCTGTGGCACTTCTTTCCTTAAGATTTCTGTCAGGAAATAATGGAATATCATTACAGCTTAGCTTGTACAGCAATAGTTTCTGAATATATAGCAATATTTTCTGAATTTACTTGTTTCCTGAACATGAAGCCTCAGATACTTTGACATGAATGCTCACCACATCTGGTATGATTTTTTTTTTTCTTTTTTTCCTGGTTTGACTGTTTAAAGTCATTACCTTCTCCAGGCAGAGTTTTGAATGCTTTGTATCATTATACCTTTGTGGCTGAGTGTCCTGCAGAGACTACAAGATTCTAAATCAACTTCAGATGGCTTGCCAAGAGGCTTTTAGGCAAAGTGCATGATCTGGCTCCATGTTGGAGAGAGTATGGCTGTAGCATAAGCACAGAGGGACATGACTGTATTGTACTCACTGTCTTACAAAGAGAGTATTTGTTGGAATAATTTCAAAACAACTCACTTTGGTCAGGATCATTTTCTGCTGCCTGTGGGTTTTTACCTGACTAGAACCAAAAGAAGTTGGGATAGCAACAAYATTGTTCTTCCTCATGCACAAGAATTTGGCTTATTTTGCACCTCTTTTGGCTTCTAGGCAGTCCTCAAGAAAGTGTAAGGCAATACTTGTGCAGCAGTAAAGAAAAGTTGCAGGTGCAGCTGTGTTTCCCTTTCAAGGGTTTTGACACTGAAAGCATCTCCTTTCTTTCTCTCACTCATAATGGGTGTGCTTTGTTCTCAGAAACAAATGTTGTCGAGTTTACAGAGTAAGAATGTTGTTTTCTTTATCCAGAGACTGGCTGTGAGGCCTGGTTTGGTGATGTCAATAGTTCTGTCTTCAAAAGCTCTTCTGTTGCTGGAAGTGGTGGAATGGTGTCTCCTTGTAGCTCCCCTCTGCTGTGGAGGGAGAGGGGCTAGAAAAGGGAAGGCATTCAGGAGGKGTCAGGCTTTTCATTGACAGAAGGGCTTGCTAAGTGACTGATAAAAGCCCTATATATATATATAGGCATAGATATATAGATGTATACAGAGGTATATCAGCTCACATCCTTTTCCACTTGTACAAGATGACACACTTAAAAAGAACATCTTTGCAATTGTTAGTAAGGCTTTCCATGCATTGAATAGTATGGATCTGTAAGCTCTATAGGCCAGTAAGTAATTTTAGAAAGTAGGCAAGGCAGACAAAGAGAGAAAAATGTTTTTAGTGTGTTGCGTCCTGCATCAAAATTTTCATGTGTGTGCATGCTGTTTGACTGCATGTACGTGTGCATGTGTTTTACTGCTGAGTTATTTGGATTATTACCTCATTTGAAAGTAAACGGGTTTTCATCCAAGGGTTTTTTAGGAGGGAGGGCAAAGTAAGGTGTAGAAGAACTCTTGCCAAAGACATCTTGATGAACGAGTCGGAGGTACTGCAATAAAACCAACACCTTAATTCCACTATTTTTGTTTTTAAAAGATYGTTATATATTGCAACTGCTATATTATGACTGGCTTTTTGGTAATAACAAATCATATAACTTGTATTAAGTAACGTGAAATCTAACAATACTTGTATCAGCACAAAGGTTAAAAAAAAAATTACCAGTAAAAGATTGTGATGTTTTTTATGCATCACCCTTTGAGATATCTGTAAACTGTTTTTTTGCCCTGTGCTTTTTTTTTTTTTTTTTTTTTTTTTTTTTCTTAAGAATGTGGGTAGGTGAGTCAGGTAAATTGACAAGGAGTTCTGGATTTTTGGCTACAGCCTGAAGCTGCAAGGTTAACAGAAAATGTTATGACTCTGAAATAACAATAGAGCACTTTTATTATGGCATGTTGAGGAAAGTGGATGTGTAGACTGTGTTCTTGTAAATGTTTGGGGCTGTGTTTGAAGTGGAAAATACGGTCTCAAATAGTTGCTTGCAGTAAATCTGGTCCTAATAAATCAGTGCTCTGAGTGACACATAGTTCAAAATTAGAGCAGCTGGAAGGCAGTTAGAATGGACTGCTTCTTATCTTTTGCTRAGAAAAGAGATCTTTTTTTTTCTCCTATTCTTTTTCTCACAAAAACCTTTTAAACTTTTAATATGTTTATTTATTTTATTCACAAGAATAGGAAGTGTGTTGTAGGGTTACTTGTCAGTAACTGCCACCAAAAAAAAAGTGAAAAACTAAACAAAATTGAAACATCATTTCAATAGAAAACCAGAACAGTTTGTTTCCCCATTTTTAAAATAATCCTACAGTTTTGTTTTTTCAAAGCAAGCCTTTGAAATACTTTTCACTTTCTGACCCCAGATGTGTTCAGAGCAACTGTAATTTATATTACCATCTCACATTGGAATATCCTAGCATTAAAGAATATTTTCTTTTCCCCATACATGACAGCCAAGATATGCTGGCAGTAAAATAACTATTATTATGTGAAAATCATCAGCTATTGTGTGTTTCATAGATGGTAATTCCTGCCGGATAATAACCTCTTTCTGCATGATTCCMGTTGAGGAATCATTCAGAGAGCTCTACTAAAATTTGTGTGATTCCTGCTCCATACTGACCCTGATAATTGCAAGAAAGTTGAATTTGTACAATTAAGATTTCAAATGGGATGGCACTAGGTGTGTCTGGCTGCAGAAAGTAGGACAGCAAGGTAGTTTGCAAGCAACTGTGAAAGATGATTAAGACAAGGACCTACCTTACTAGATCTTGATAAGCATTAAATAAAGGCTCACTACATCAGTTATGTTGCAATAATGGTATTCTGAAATCCTTTCACAAAGATATTTGCACAGATAATGTAGGCTTTCTCTCCTCTGTTTGTCTAACAATTGGGTGATCTTTCTCAGTAAAAAGGCAAAGAATACAATTCAAACTGGATAGGGCCAAGATGGTCATGTGAAGTGACATAACTGATCACCTGCACAGAGAAATGAAAAATATTCCATCCTTCCATAGATATGACTGAGCTGTTTCTGATAGGAGGTTAAGTGATAATGAAGTAAATCTAGAGAGAGAATCACAGGCAAAAGCCAGTTTTGAGATGTTTCTTTTCAAGTAAGAAGGGAATAGAGAGGGAGAGGAGGTTTAGCTACCTCCAGCTGAAGATGAATGGAATGTGCATTATGCTGCCACTATACAATTTAATTACTTCATTTTTTTTTATTTAGAGAGCTCCATAAAAGCACGCCACAAACATGGTTGAGATTTAGATTTTTCTATCCAAATCTACTTTGAAAACAAAATGCCTTGCTTGTACAGTATATCCATCTCTGTCCCTATTTCTATTTGGATGTAATTTTGTCGTATCTATTTTTGCTCTAATTAAAAAAAAATAAAAAAAAAAAAAGTCTGTTTGTATGCTTTAAGTAAACTGATGCTTTTAGTGTTAAATAGAAATGGTACAGCCTAATCCCCTAAATGGGTACTTACAAAATTTATAGATAATGACTGAATAAAGTAAAATCCTTTTCTTTATTTCCTTCTTGATAATTGTGGGGAAAGACCTACAGAAATGCAAAGAATGGCATTCTCATGGCTGACTTCTGGAATGAAAAAGGATGAAATGATGGAATTCTGGGGTCTTTCTACTGACCTCATCTGAGCTTCACTCCCATTTCCTGTAGACTGCACACTGTGGTAGGAGGCAAACTGAAGCTGTTTAGCAGAAAGGGTTATATAGTTTAGTATTTTTGGTATCTCTGGGTTATGGGAGAGGCCCTGGAATTAGCTGTGGTGGTTTAAGGACAGTTAAAGCCTTTGTGCTGACCTGAGAAAGGAGACCTGTTTGCTCTTACAGCTCAATTTTTTAATGGTTACAGCTCTGTGTTTTTAGAAGACTGATGGGAAATATGTGAGTTTGTTCTGGTGTGTATTTCAGTAGTCATCCTTGCTGGTAAGCGTATTTCCAGCTTTATTTGATAAGCTTAGTTGTACCCAATTKATCTAATTCAAAATCTTCCTATGAAAGAGGAGAGCAGGTCCACATGAAAGAAGAGCATCAGTATCTTGCAGTCAGGCAGTTCTCTATTTATTACTTAGAGTTTTCCAGGCTGATACAAAGTTATTTACTTTCTAAAGATTTTTAACTCTAAGAAATAAGAAAGCATGTTGTATTGTTCTTGCAGCTGTCATGGATTTGGAATTTCTGCATAACTGTGGTTATGGCTTCTGGTTGTGATGAAAGCACTGACATGTTCAGTGGCTGCATGTACATTAGTCCTGTTTGTCAGCTTGCCTAGATTACTGTGTCCTTCCTGATGCTAGTCTCAGTTTGATGTAAAACCTGCTCAGTTTTCTGAGCCAGCTGTGCTTGCACATGTTCTCTGTTATATTTAGGAAACAGGAAGAAAACTGACACACTGTTGATTAGGAATGGTTGCTTGTAATACTAAGGACAATAGTAGCCAAAACCAGTTTACTTTCAAGGTATTTTTTTCTGAAAAATCTGAGTTAAATTGACAAATTGTCTTTTTTTTTTTTCAAGAAAACATGATTTTAAATTTTACAGACTGTGATACAGTGCTTCTTTTGTCTTTCAAAGCCAAGGTTCTTTCCACAAACCTGTTATAAGTCGAAGAGCGGATAAGATCTTAACAGAATGGCACTGAGGCTGGTCTTAGCAGGCTCAGAGGCTTTCAGATTTCAATGCCTGTAGTACAGCCACTCATGTTTTCCCACTTCGTTCAACATATGTATTTGGGCACTGCTTTGGGATTAAAGAACCTGAAGAATAAACTTTCTCTGCAGAAGGGTAGTAGTTGTAACTCATGACAGAGGTCAGCGGTGGGACAGGAGGTTTGTATTGTGTCCTCTTTTCCTGCTGCCAGTCATTTACTTTTTATAGGCTTTAAATTTTAAAATAAAAATGATTGCACATTATAAGCACTTCCTTTGAAGTATAAAAATGTGTTTTGAAACAAAGTAAACCAATCCTATGGCTGATTTAGATAAAACATTCCACTGGGGTAGCTTTATGTTAGGACTTGATTCCTTTGCATCACAGCTCTTAACTGCCATTTAAACTAATTTTCCTTAAATGATAGCTCCCAGGCCAGCCTTCAGAAAAGGCCTGAGATGAGCCTACTTAAATGTGCTTACTTTAGAAGGGCTGTTTTTCTTAAATGACCTTATTCTTGTAGGTATCTCAAGAGTGAAATAATTTTTGAAAGAACTTGTAACTAAATTTTAAACAATGTTGGAGGTCCCCCTCTAGCCCAATATTCTATGACTGATTCTATGAATATTCAGACAAACATACTGTCAGGTCTATTTTCTAAACCTATGCTATTTTATTTCTTCTTGTAGCTAAACACATCTCTTTTTTCATTCTGAGTACTTGTGTGGGGTCTCATGGGATGGAACTGATTTTCTTCATGCAGCCCATATGGTGCTATGCTCTAGATTTGTCACCAAAACTGTGCTGATATATCAATGATAATTTTACTATTGCTTATTCATGTGCAAAGTGAGGCTTTCTCTGCTTCTCCCTTTGTCCTACAGGAATGGGCTGAGGGTGGGCAAGAAGCTGGAGGGGCAAGAAGCATTGGGACAGCTGACTTGAACTGGCCCAAGGGCTATTCCATGCCATGGCAGCATGCTCAGCAATCACATTGGCAGGAGGGAGCTCTTCCAAGGTAACCTTTGCTGTAGGAATGTCTGGGCATCAGTCTGCTTGTGGGAGGCTTTGAGTGATTGTCTTTGCATCACTTGGGGTTTTTTTAAATTAGGTTTTGGGTTTCTTTACATTTTAAACTGTCTTTATCTTCACCTGTGAGTTTTCTTCACTTTCATTTTTCCAGCTCTGTCCCCCATCCCACTGCAGTGAGTAATCAAACAACTGGATGGTGTTCAGCTGCTGGCTGGGGTCAACCCACCACAGTGCATGTCAATTAAAAGCTTCTGCATTCTGTTTTTGCAAGGATGCTATAATTTTGATGTTACATTGTAGCTTAAAATTTGTAGATTTGTGATCTTTGTACAGAGAGGGGAAGACCCCAATTATAGAAACTAATGTAAGCCCTCTTTTCTCCAAATCTGAAATCCCTTGATATGGAAAATTTCTTTATGTGGGTAGACAGAAGTAGTGTCAGCTGCAAAAACATTGCAAGCTTTTGAACAAACTGGGGACCTCCTCAGAAATTTCACTATGTTTAGTGAAAAAAATTATTATTTGCCAAATGAACTATACATAGGATATACTTTATTTCTAATTTAATGAACATATATACACACATAAGCCAAGATTAATTCTGTCAGTTGATTTGGATTTAGTGTAAAACAAACATGGGCACCAAAACAGTCATAGTGTCTGTGCTTTCATATTATATGAAGTCAGTTCAAACACTTTCAAACTTGAGAACAAAGTAATCTTGAACAAGAGGCGTTTGAAATGCTAGTCAAAATCTATTCTTGGTTCCTGAGCTCTCTGCTGCAGTGTTCAGAGGAAAATGTAACTTAATAAGAAGAATGGGTCATTACAGAAGTAAGCAAAGGATTCAGGTTACAGCAGAAGTTTCTGAACTGCAGTATGTATATCTTTAAATGTGTTGAAGTGTGGCAAGTGTGTCAGCTACAAGTGCTAGCAGTTGTTGCAAATGTAACTGCTGCTGCTACTACTACTGCTGGAAGAGTTTTATCAACTCCTGAATGGGTATTTAATATTACAAAATAAGTTCWTTAAAGACTGCTGGGCAAATTAAATGGAAAATACATGTGTGAGAACAAGAGGCATTAAAACCAAAGAGATAAAAGGCTAACATTCTAGAAACATAAAACTAATCAGTGRGGATTGGGCTGTACAGTAACTTATAGGAGGAGTTCTCAGAAAARGTAAACTTGTAAAAATCACAGACAAAAAAATCTGTTGTATGTCACAAAAAGAGAGGCAGAGGTGGCATGCTCATTCTTTATCAAACTTCTACTGTTTGCAAAAAAAAAACAAAAAAAAAAAGGATTTAATCAATGGAATAATTTAACCTGTGACAAAAGTGCATCAGAGCTTCACAGGTGGTGCCGCTAACTGTTAAACTTCAGGTTACTCACTGCACAAACTCACCCACAGGCACACTGTTCAGCTAGGATGAGGCACCTGAAGTACATAAAAAATGAGCTAAAATAATAATACTTTTCCAGTGAGTGGGAGAAGAAAATTTCCAGTTAGTTTTCTTATTTTTCTTTTAAGATGTCTACTGTTCTCATAAAGATAAAGGAACTACAAGATATCTATTGAAGTAATACAATTTTTTTTCTTCTCTGGTAGGATCTACAGCTGTAACTCAAAATCTTATATAACAGGATGGTTCTATAGTATGCCAAAACTTAGAATATTAATATAATATAATATTAATAGTAATAGCAATATTATTATTATATTAATATAATATTAAGCATGAGGATACAAAGCACTTGAATTTCACTGGTTTTGTAATGATACCAATATGCTTCTTTTGTTCTCTCACCTCTCTTCTATCTCTTTCTGATGCTGGTTATTTTTATGATTGAGCTGTGCCAACTCTTACCTGAGACTGTGATTTGTTACTTTTTATTTCTATCATTCTTTTGGTATAAGATGGCAGATTATTATAACTATAAGCAGGAACTATGTGTGTTGCTATTGTTTAGCTCAAATAGTTAGGAAAATCTTAGAAATAGCTTTAAATTTGCCAAGCTTGCAGGTCTGAGGAGCTAGTAGAACAAGAGTTTTCTTTCAGATGCTGCGTATGTGCACATCTATCTACATATTGTATATATGAAATGTGCTATGTACATCAGGAGACTCAACATAATTTGCTATTTGTTAAAAAAACCATACTCATTCTTACTGCACAGACCTCAGTTATTTATCCATGAGCAAAAATGTCTGAATTTATTTTATGTTGATATATAAATTAATGTACCAATATAGCAAATTAATATAAATAAATATATTAAGTTCAAGATGAGTATTTATATATTTTAAAATGTCTTCATCTTGCCCTTTTTTTTTCCAGTTTAGGTCACACATTCTAAAGCACAGAGGAATTTTTAAAGTTTGACACTAGGAACACCAAGATCTCTTGACGAATATATGTAACCTTGAAAAAACAAAATCTTTTAGTTTCAGCAGACAAACCCAGCTCACCTGATAAGAAAAAATGCTGGATTTTCTCAGTCACAATGTTTGTAAGGTTTTTTCTCTAAACCTTCTYATACGCAAGGTTAGAAATGTGCAAAAATCTATACCATGAAGCATATGTAACATGACACAAATTACTCCCACAAGTTTCAGAACAAGATTCCCTAGCACTTAAATGTGATTTTATACCATGCATCCTCTTTTGTATTTTTTCTACTAGATAGACCCAGTAGAATAGGGTTTGATCTAAGTAATAAAAAAAAAAACTTAACTGTATAAAATCCTCTTATGGTATAGCCACACAATATTGTGATAACATTTAAAGGAAAACTTATATTTCTCAAAGTTTAGAAATATGCTTTTTGCCTGCCTCGCATATTTTCTTGAGTCAGATGCAGCCTCTCACTGTGTTTGAGTGGATGCACAGACAGTATAATTGACCATCCTCAGGGTCTAACCTGCAGGTGCCATAATGCAGTGGCTTGGACAGTAGGGCTTCATTCTTGTTTATGTTGCCTTATTGATGGATTAGCCAGAGCTTGTCATGGGTTATGTGCCAAGGGATGCCTTTTGAATCTGATTCCAAAGAAAACAGCAGGCTGTCTAGGTGATGTAAGCTTCTTTCTGGGGTTTCTTTCTGGTTCTTAGAAATAATAAATGACTGAAACTCAGACATAAAAATATACAAACTGCTGTGTGCAACTTAATTTAAATTTTATGTGGCTCATATGAAAGAGCTAGATATATAATGTGTTGATTTAATTACCATTTTTTCTCCATCAACATTAAAATTAATATTCTTAATATGATGATATTATATGCAGGTACTTGAGGAGGAAGGTATTTTTCAGACCTGAATGAAGACGTAGTTAAGGAAGCTGTTTTCATCAGGTTTTCTTTGTCAGCTTTTGACCTTGAATGACCAAAGTTTATGGCTCTCTTGCCTTTACCCAAGGCTTGGCTTTTCCTTAATGGTACTGCAGAAACCAAAGCTGATCCTTCAAAGTGAAATCCTGGCAGTTGCTGGGGACAACAAAACTTCAAAAGCATTGGCTCATCTGAGTAAAAAAAAAAAAAGTGGTTTATGATCCCTTGTTTTTTTTTTTTTTTCTCCCCCTCTGCTGGGTCATCAGACAAGTGATTCTTTGCAACTTCTGGTAGTAGAGTATATATTTATTTATTTTTGATACAGCTTTGCAGCCTCTTACTGGCCAAAGTAGACAGCATAAGCAATTATGAATGGAAGCAAAAAAGTGATTGGGCTCAAGGAATACGAAGACAGTTGGTTTATTGGCAGTTGGTTTCTCTTTTGTAAATGTTCATGGACTGTTTTAGAAATGTACATTATGAAGTTGTAAAACATCACAGCTATGTGAGCTATGTGAGCTTAGAGAAGCCTGATAAAAATTACCTGATATTAATCAGATAATATATACTTATTAACTGACAAAGATTACCACTTTTCCCCTGATGTTTAGGCACAAAATTCTTTATTCACAATCAAACATGAGTTTGCAATTTTAAGAGGAAACTAATTGCAGGCAAGCTGAGAGAAAATAGTTTTGACTATCTGTGTACCTTCTTAAGAGGAGGGGATAAGAACTGCTTACCTCTGAAAGCAGCTGCAGGTAGTTTAACTCTGAGATAAATATGGAAGTAATAGGAGGTGCTAGATGAGGAGGTTTGTAGTGGACATTGTATTTTTTCTTTACAATCCCKGATGTTAGTATTTGACAATGAGAATACTCAGAATGGAAATAAAAATATTACTTGAATTAGAAATGAACTTGAAAGTGGGAGTTTCAGCAACTGCATAAAGGCACCACTAATATTTCATTTTCCCCAGACCTTTTTAATATAATTCGATCAAATTTTTAAGTGGATTGTTACAGCTAAGTGTAGTCTTGCTACTGTCCCATGCATTTTATGTTCCTTTTTTTTCCCTTATGAAAATTTTGACTAAYATGATGAAAAGAACAGAGAATTTGAAACTGTGTTTTGTAATTTGAATCAATATTATGTTTTAAATTGCCTCCAACAATGAAACATTCCGGTACTGTTTATAGCATTGAGAGTGGTGGGGGTTTCTCTTTGGAATATCTAAATATGGAATGAATTACTAAAATGGTATCTTCTCTGGGTGAACTTTTAGGACTTGGTACATCCTTAAAAGTTTATTTCTAAATTAGGATAATTTCATGTTTTCAGATTATTTTTAATTTTTAAAAAGATTGATGTTATCTAAAGTAGAGCTTTCAATTCAATACTGCAATTGATTTTCAGCCTCTCTTTTAATTAAACTATACTCAAAAAATTAAACACTTGAGACAATTTATGAAAGGAACTTGCTTGAAATACTTGATGAATGCAACGTGGTCCAATTTGGCAGCCATAACTAAATAAAGAAACAGACTTTTAACTGTTCTCCCCCCACTTCTCCATTAACTGTGACTAAGAGGGAGTGTTTTCTTCTTCACAATAAGAGGAAATCTCATTTGTTACATGGCAACTCTTAATGTTATCTTTGTAAGCACAGTTTAAAGACAAATTACAATACCAACACTGCTTTAATGGAAAAATATGTATTGAACATGGAAAAAATGTACAGTTTCGTCCTATGAAAATCCTTCAAGTTTTTTTTTTGGGTAATCTTTTTATATTAAAAATATAAAATTTAAAAAAATAGTTTTCTTTTTTGTCTGCAAAGTGTTTTCAACAGATGTTCCATGTTTCATCTTGTAAGAGATACTTCAAAAGTCATCTGTGGTGTTGTGAAGGTTGAGGATAGTGATAGAAAATTAAAGCCTTAATTTTAAATTTTGGAAGAGGAYCTTGGAACTAGTCTTATTATGTATATTGGTAATCCAAGAACAGTTTGATGCTGATTTTAACAATTCTTGAGTTAAATAACGAGTTTCCAGTCAGCACATCCAAATCCATAGTTAATTAACATTGGTAGTTTAAGGAAAATTTAAAGACATAACACTTCTTCATGTGAATCATATATATATATATATTTCATAATAATAATAATTCATTTTGAAAAATCATTGAGTGATAGACCAAGTAGGTGTCAATACAGGAGCTTGCTCGTGTGGGTCACATGTAATAATTGTTTCAGTCTGAATTTCTGATCCCATATAAACTTGTGGAAATACTTGCATAGTCTTTTATAATATATGGTATTTTTAGTTAGGTTAATGTTAACTCCATTCTTAACTGTTTTGAGCTTTTCTATCTTCTGCCAATGGTAAGTCTTTTAGCCTGTATATATGTCTGGTCCCATTATTGGAATATGAAGGGTCTTATTCTTTCAACAACATATAGGTTTTAAAGCTAAATACTACACCCTTCTGTTGAATATAGTTTTGATTGAAATCCAGTTTTCAGTTTCTCTTTGATATTGTCAGATAGGTTTATAATATATTCTGTAAGATACGGGGACTCTTATGAGCTTTCACTAGAAGAAAGTAAAACAAAAAGAAGAAAATATCTTTAGACTATAGAAACTGAAGTAAAAAAGCCCTATGAGTTCAGTATAGAACAACTGTGTGAACATGATCCAGTAGTTATTTCAGTGCTCTACTGTGTATTTTTTTTTTTTCTTTTTACTTTATATACTCAGATGTCTTTACAGTGTAAATTTTACTTTGAATTTTCCTGCTTTGTAGTATTAGACTTGGAACTTATTTCACATCCATATAATGTTTTTATTCCTCTTGCAATTGCATCTTATTGATGCACGCTGTTAAATTTACCATTCCTCCATGAAACCATCTACATTGAAATATTTTAATAATAGGGATGTTGCTGTATTGGTTTAAAGCTGTTTAAATTTGCTGTCAGTAATTAATATAAGTAAAACAAAAAAATCAGTTTGAATTTTTTAGTCAGTGAAATATTGTTTCATGGAAGACATTAAAATAAATGGAAGTATATTAAAAGTAATGTCTTGAACCTTGTCTGATCACTGAGGGGAAGGGAGCYTATCTATTAGCAGCAGGGGTCTATAAAGAGAGAACATGATTTGATACTTTTCTTTCTTTTCTTGGCTATATTTTCCTGAAGGTAACAGAAGACATATGCAAATATTGCCAGACTTTGAGGCCCTCTCAGCAAATTGCATTGTCCCATGGAGTTTGTGTTAGAAATAGTGCAAATGTACAAATGATGCAAATAACTAGAAAAAGAATCTGAGAAATGAACTTCCAGGGCTGAAACCAGATAAATTTTAGAGCAGTAAAGGAGGTTTCCTTCTTTGGTGACCAGTAAAACTTGTTTTTCTGTTTCTTGCAACTGAGTCAGAAGCAGTCTTTATTTTAAATTTTTAAAGGAATTTATTCTATAACAGAACTCATAGAAAGACATAGAAATTAGGCTTTCAAAGCATGTCAAATGTGTATATTTTGTCTCTTACCCCAAAGTATTGTCTACCCTAATGAATAGTTAAGACACATCTGGGCACAGACCTCCAGCATCCCCAGAGAGTTTCTTCTAGCATTTTGCAGTTCATAGARAACATCTTTTCAAAACTGAAATCCTAATGAACTTATCTCTTCTTTACAGTCTTCTGAAAAATAATATTACAATTTATTTGTCCACCCTAAGATAATCCAAATTTTATAAAAGAACCTCAAAAGCATTTTCTCTGATGAATTGAAGAATTTTATGTTGGGTGAACAATGCTGCTTATTCCATGAATTCTAGTTCTTTCGATCTTGATTTACAGTGATTTTACTCTCATCCTTCTTGCTATTCGTGAGAAGAATTCAGGCTAAAATTATGCTTCTCCATAAAACTTGCAAGATTGGTTGTTGCTTTTCAGTGTTCAACACAAGTGAAAAGTTTTATAAACATGAATTAATGCAGAGAGTCTAAAAGAAGATTGATTTTTCAAACAAAAGCTTATCAGTAGTGCTGGGAGCAGAAAAGTGATTTGCTTTGAATGGCATTACATTAGAAAACCATGTCACTGACATTGGTTTCTGTAGACTGTTATCTACGTGCCACAATTATATTCAGCCTTTGACCCTAAAATGTTTATTAGAATTCCTAGATTAAACTTAAATTAAAGGGGTTTGTACTCCTGCTTGAAATAGCTAATAATTTTTTAAAAATACCTAACTGTATTATGGTCCTGTAAAATGCAATTTTTCTGTAACTACCTTTATTTATAACCTCTAAAAACAGTCTGAGCTAAAATCCTCTTCCTGTTTTTTTTTGGTTTTTTTTTTTTTAATTAAAATATAATGCGTAACATTTGCTAAACTAGAGATTTTTAGAAACTGTGTTTTCTATAGCAATGGTATTTTCATTAATAAATAAATGATTAGGAAGCAAATTCACAGGAGACGAAAGAATCTGTGGGTTTATGAAGAGCAAAAATTATTGCCTGGATTTAATGAGTGAGAACGATGGCATATTTTGTGCAGTAACTACAACTTGTTTTATCCAATCACATGATACGTAAATGAAAGTCTTTTGACAAATGCTTTGCCAAACCAAACTAAGTTGAACAGGATCTCTTCCCCTTCAAATTTATTCCATCTGAAACGGAGATAATAAATCTTTGAAATAAGGCCAGAAATTATCTGAAATGTCTACATTCATCTATTGGACAGAAACTTTCRTTTTACTGATTAAGTAATTTTAATCTCTTTTAGTGTTTCATTCACACTGTGTCTTTGATTAGGATGTACCTGCGCTATTAAATGCTTTGGCAGTGTCCTGCTTCAATGATGACTTGGATACCCATAAAGAACAAAACACAGGAAGAGCTAATTTTTATTTCTAGTTAACCACACTGTAGTAGTTGTTTCCTTAAATATTAAACCCAGTAATTAGTTTTGGTTTATGCACAAGATGATTGCAATCAGCCATCTTTGCAGGTTATGAAGTAATAGGTATGTTTTGATATTCTGCTGGTTAACTCTTTCTCAATTAGATAACAGACCAAATAACTTATTAGTGTGGTAGTTAAAAAAATAATTGACATGTTGCTATATTGCTCTTTGAAAATTTCACAAGAATATATAATGATGCTAGGGACACTGCATGCAAAATGTAAGAAGATTGTGTTTTATATCATACCTAGAAAAATACTGCTGTCCTGTTCCAAAATATAATAAAGGCAGATGTTTTTTGAGACAGAAAGATTAATCTTCTATCATTTTGCACCGTTGAAGTTGGATGGTTTCCTGTTTGTTTCTTTTAAAATGAGGAAAAAGTTTGTTTGTTCATGTGAGGAAAAAGTCTAGAATGTTTAAAGTACAGTTTTTATTAGATGATAAGGATGAGACTTTAATCTGAAATTTTAGCTTTAGAAAGCTAATTTGAATCTAAATTTAGTAGGCTCAGAATAGCATGTTTAACTGCCTCTAAGTATAAAAATTAAGCCAGTATGTTACTAAATTAAAATGTTTGCATTCACAGAAGATTTTTTCAGGAATTCAAGAATTATGTAATGTAAAATCATTGTAGCAATTACACCTGGGTAGTCTTTGACAGCCTGAAATTTAATGTGAGCTTGTAAAGATTAACATTTATATCTTCTTTATCTGAGAACTATCATTACTTCTGTTTGAAATAAGCTGTTAGTCAGTTAAGAAGTGCTGTTCGAAATATGTTATTTTTGTCAGGACGTTGGGGTACTCATGATGACTCTCACTGATATTCATCTGCCTGAAATGTGCCAATGTCTTGCACTTGAGTAGGTGCTGAAAATTACATTCCTTTCTTTTACATCTAAACAGTAGCTTGGAAAACATGATACTGTATAGTCTAAATTTGATAAATTTGATGGTGGGGAGAGTTGAGTCTGACAAATCTTCTCTATCCACTGAAACTGTTTAGCAAATGACCAAAATAATTGTGAAGAGAACAGTAAAATCTTTAGCCAGGTTTAAATTGTTTCAATTGATTTGATTTGTTTTTTACTTTAACCTTTTCAAATAGCTATTTTTTTGGTAAGAGACAGGAATCTGTTTAATAAGGTGGAAATTTCATGAACTTTCCGTGGAATTTCTTTATCTATTGTGCAGGAATAGGTGGTAGCTTCATTCATCCTGAAGAGCAATTAAGAACTATTTTACAAAGAGCTTGCTACCAACTCACCATTAGCAAAAAGAAGGGGTGATGTTTTGGTGGACACATATTCAAAGACCATGTTGTCACTAGTTATCAAGAAAACAAATTTGAGAAACTTCTGAAATTAACATTGTGTTGCAAAGAACCTGGCTCTTCAGCCTGCTTCTTAAAATCATCGTGAGTATTCTGGCTTTTGAGGCAGTTGGTAATTAAGCCAGAAACCCAAATGACTCTGCTGCAAACAAACTTATTAAATCAACACTCATCGCTAAACTTCCATCTTACAGTAACTGATTTTCTTCTCTAGGTGGACTCCTCAAAACCCAGACAGTATGGAAATTGAGTCTTAATTCAGACCAATTAATTTTTAGACTGTCATAAGTACATTAAGTATTCATCAATTCACGTCAATTAAAATATAATTTATTTAGCAACTGTATTTTTCTAACTCCCTCTCTCACACACAGCTATACAATGCTTTTCATTGTATTTTGATTAGATGAGATGTCACTTGTAGATATTGTAACACAGTTTATATAAAACATTGGTCTATACCCTTAAAACTATATTTGAGTATTCAACAATTCTCTGGCTGCTATAGCATTTTAAAACATTGACACATTTTCCTACATCTGAAGTTTACAGAGTGTTGTTACATTTTGTATCTCTAGAGAATCAAACAATAATGGATATTTTAAAATCTTTTAAATACATTTGAAAGGAAACATGAAGAGAAGGCTAGTTAGCATTAAGAATTGTAAATCATACGACACTTTATTTGTTTAGATAGGCAAGCAGAGTTATGTGATAGGGTGGAGGCAGGATATCCTAATCGTCATAAATTTTTCCTCTATAATTATGAACCCTAATCAAGCTTTTGTGCACAGTTTTCTTTTCCCTTGTGCATACATCCAGCTAAGTTGTTGGAACTCTTCATGTAGTCTAAAATTCTGTATTTTGTCTGCATTGTAAAGGTCTTGCTAGGTTGAAGAGGAGTATCTGAGTTCATGTAAATAGATTGTTTTCTAAAATTTATTACTTTGAACCATGTTGAAATGAAAAATGCTTTCTCTGTTTTTTCTAACTCTTGTTCTAATTAGCCCTAACTRCACACAGAAATCTGGAAGTATTGGCTATTTGCTCCAAAACATGCATTATAACTGTACTACTCTTCTTATGACCTCAAATAATATAGATTTCCAGCATATTTGATGGCTGCCTGTGACATTAAACCCTTATTCATGGGATAGAGGGTCTAGAATTCTTCCTGGGTTTCTATAGACATGGATGAGAAAGCTGGCTCAAATTCACTGGAGCTTCCTCTCATCTGTGAAGCGCAGTGCAAAGAATGGCAGAAGTGCTCAGAAATAGCTATGGAGTTTAAGATCTCGCCACTCCCCAGATCAGCATGGGGACACTCAGAATCTGCGTCCTGTTTCCTGGACACCGTGCAGCTGGCACTGCCGCAAAGCAGAGGCTTGTTCTGATAGASAGCCATGCCTGCCTGCAGGAATACTTTAAAAATTTGTCATTATTACAGAGATTGATAATATCTGAGTGATAGTACTGTTCTGGTGCTGTCTTCTGTTGCCCAACTGCAGCTGGCACCTGCATTTGGGGAGGGCAGCAAAAACTGTGAATGGACCAGAGAAAAGTAGAGAATTGCTCACAGAGATTGAGATGAATGCTCCTGAATGCAGGAGCCCCAAAACGTGGGGTTGAAGTTTTCAAACTGGAGAAATATAACTCTATGTTGAAAGCAGAATAAATTAGTAGTAATAGTCTAATTTATTTTCTTGTCTTAATGGCCTTTCAAAATAGAAAGATAAATTAGCTGAGCTAGTTAGCTAAGTAACTTAGTTAAACTTAGGAAATAGTTCTGAGTAGCCCTGAAAAGAGATTATTATTAATATACTGTGCTCTCACAATGCAGACAGAATTTTTTTTTCAAAAGCAGTGAAGTAAAAACATTGCTCAGATACATTATTTGAGTTACAGCTCCAAAACAGCATGTAATTTGTTGCTTTTCTGGGTCAACAAAGAACAGTAGTCAATTGTATATAAATTAAAATAAAAGAAAAACGTATCAATAAGTTGTTGTTGTGGGTTAAGGTTTCTCCTTTTGTTTCCTTTCTTGGAGAATTTTTCTTTCTCATTTTGTTGCTGGGATACACTCATTGCCAGGTCATCCTTTTGATGGCTGGGCAATTAG
>NW_026623856.1:0-4152 GCF_030028575.1 Malurus melanocephalus | reverse complement strand
GGGAGAGAACTTCACTTCCTGCCCTGTTTGGCGCAGAGAAGGAGGTCGGCCTGCTACCTGCGAGGGGAGAGCTCGACTGCTACTTTCTGCAGAGCCCAGCATCTCTGCTCGTTGGTTCATGTTTTGCTGCACTGTGATCTTCTGCCGCTGTGCCTTGCCGGGGACCCCTGAGATTCGTGCTGCGGTGGTTGAGTTCTGCTGCATCCCGTCTGCAGCCGCAGGATTCTGCTCGTCTCTTGGCTCATCCGGTCATTCTGGGGTTTCTTGATGTCCCGAGGAGCACCGAGATCAGCGTTTCTGCTGTGAGTTTACAGAGGAACTTTTCTCCATCCACCTCTGCCGATTTTGTGTCCACCATTGGCCAYGCGGGACATTTGAACCTAGCTGGGACCTGTGCCACAGCGCCCCCTGCAGCCGCCAGGGAATCATCACACCCACCCTGCCCGGCTGGGAGCCAACAACGCCCCTGCCGACAGGAACTGTAACTGCATCAAAGGAGGGCGTGTTCTCTGTATGAGGCTGTCACTGGATTTGTGACTGGGCTGGTTGTTGCTATTGTTGTTGTTACCTGCTTCACCTTGTTATGCATATTAGTAAAAACTGTTATTCCCTTTTACCCATATTCTTGCCTGAAAGCCTGTGATTTTTCAAAGCTGTAATAATTCAGAGGGAAGGGAGGTCCCTGCCTTCATTGGCGAGCACCTGTCTTTCAAACCAAGACAKTTATGAAATGACAGACCACAAGGAAGGCAATGAATTTTGGGGGAAAAAAAATCTGGAAATTGCCTAGAACAGAAATACCTGTATGTAATGTTGACCAAGTATTGATTTAGACTTCACTTCACACAGAGATGAAGTTGTGAGACCAGATTGGTGCATTATAGTCTTCCTAACTTAATCTTGGGCTTTTTGTTATTTAGTGGATCCTTACACATGCACTATATACAAAGCTTTATTTATGCAGCACATAGGWTTGAATACTTAGGCACTTAAATAATTTTTTATGGTGCTGAAMTTGACATTTCTATTTTGCTGTTAACATTTCCTTATATGTTTTCATAGAATATATAGTAGCCAATATAGAGACATCAACTATGGTAGTGAATTTCTAATTTTTGTTCAGTTTCACCTTGGTCTCCTTTATTTCATTAGGGTCTTTCACCGTAATACCTTCCATATACTGACGTAGTTGGTAATGTTTGATTTCTCACAAGTTACTTTGGTTTTACAAATGTAAAAGCAAGCTATATGTTCTATTAAAATAATCAAAATTAATTGGATATATTTATGTAATTATATGCATATAAAAATGTGTGTATAGTACATATTAGTATATGTGATTTAACATAAGTGTAAATATTTCTTTACATCTATTCTGTGTATTCTACAGCATTTTTTATCCTATCTCAAATATCCATAAACTCTATGCTATTTGGTATCTGTGATTTATTAGACAGAAAAATTCTTGGTCTTGTTTTACACTGTTTGTTTTTTGAAATATTATCTTCTATACACTTATCATAGAAAAGAACTGTGGTAAACTATTATGGGGCCTAGGCCTGGTAACGGCAGAGAAGGTCCGTGAAGGCTCTGGAACATTCGGTGCCATTGGCCACCGTTGGCCGACAGCTGGCAGGTGCTGTAACAGTTCCAGTCGGGTCTATCTCGGGTGCCTGCGAGGCCGTGAGAAACCACAATATAACCCTATGCCGAGGGTAGTCAGCGCGAGCCCCCTGCAATGGCAGAGCTACCTTATAAGGAAATTTAGAGCGTTAGWAAGAGCKTCTGTACGTTAAGTTACYGTTATTCCTGTTACAAAAAGCGTYACGTCTAACTGCCGCCACCATTACGAGCCAAGGGTATAAAAAGCCAYGGCTTCCGTTAATAAAGTGGATGAGATAGCACGTACAACCAAGTCTACGAGGTCGTTTATGTGTCTCTCCCCGTYTCCTTGCAAAATGGCCGCGCCAACAAATTGGTGACCACCGACGTGATAGGGGTCCAGCAGATTGGTGAACATCGGTGTGCTTGGTGTCTGACAAATCAGGACAACGCCAACGCGAACGGGACAGCACTGATTTGGATTGGGAYGGCGGACACGCAGGTCGTGAGGCTGGAAGGTCACAGCAATGGGACGTTAAAACGTCAGACCCAAAGAAAAAGAATTTCGGACAGCAAGGTGCCAGAGCGGCGCCGTGCCCCGAGTGTTCCGGAGGAAGACTCGGCTGATGGATTTTAATGAGCTCAGGTCTCTGGATTTGGAGATGGAATTTGGGGAGCTCGGGTCTCTGGATTTGGAGATGGAATTTGGGGAGCTCAGGTCTCTGGATTTGGAGATGGAATTTGAGGAGCTCGGGTCTCTGGAGTTGGAGATGTAGAAGTGCCGGCGGGAATATTTTCGGTACCGTGATTCAGGAGCAAGGAAGCAACCGGCGGACGGCGTCGCTGCAGAAGCCTTGGTGAGAATTGCTGCAGCGCTTGGGGGTTTTTAATATGGATAGGCAGGCGGCTCAGTTGCTTATAAGTTTTTTAGAAAAGCGAGGAGCCGGGGGATTAGACCTTTATAGGGAGATCCCAGAGTTAATAAGTTACGCATATAATCAAGGATGTTTTACAGATCCGGCTACTGTATTCAGAGTAGCAGAGTGGAGAAAGCTCTCCAACAAAATTTGGGATGCTTTATCGTGTGATGATGAGACAGCCGTAAGAATGGGAAAACTATATACAGTAGTTATGGGCGAAATATTTAARTTCCAGGCGGAAAGGAAAGCGGCCCAACAAGTTAACATCACGCAAGAGGGGGATTTAAAATCAGACCCTAGTCATTCCGATTGTCCTTTACCCCCTACTGCRTGCTCCGTCAGGCTGCCRCCCTCCGCAAGCCCAGAGCCTAGCGGGCCCGACTCCATACCTGGGGGTTTGGGGCCTACGCGSCCGTCTGTTCAACCRGTGTTGCGGTCKTCCGCGCCGCCACCGTTTCCGCTGCAGTCGCCATGTCGTCCTCCTAGCGAGGCCGGAAGYGACCCRGTAGAGGTCGCTCCGCAGGGGGGCCTGGGAAGCCCCGGGGCAGAGGGCGACTCGGCTGCTGCCGTTATGCGGAGTAGAAGGAGCATGTGGGCCTCGGTTGCGCAGGAATGCGTACGTTGCGGAGATGCGGAAGGCTTAGAAGCAGTGAAAGTTCTTGCGTGTCCGGTTGTATTCAACCCAGCACCRCAAGGAGATATAGGCGCAACAATTACTGCTCTTGATTGGAAAATCCTGTCACAGCTCCGCGCTACTGTCAGTGAATACGGAGTTACCAGCGAACCGGTTAAGCAGATATTAGACTATCTGTGGGGGACACAGCTTCTATTACCAGCGGATTGCAAAGGTATTTCTAAGCTTATTTTTACTCAACATCAGCAGCTTCTGTTTAATGCGCATTGGCAGGCCTTAAGTCAGCAATGCGTTATGACTCTGCGAGCTCCTGGGGACCCTCTCCAGGGGGTAACCCTAGACGAGCTTCTGGGTCGGGGGCCATATCTGCGCACGGAAACACAGGTCCAGATGGGTCCTGAGAAATGCAGGGAATCGATGCGGCTAGCTCGAATGGCCATCGATAGAATAAAAGAACCAGGAGGTGTGCCAACATTTATGAATATAAAGCAGGGGCGGGACGAAGCTTTCAGTAATTTTATAGACAAAGTCTCTACCGCTATGCAGAAAGCTGGGATCCCTGAGTATTTGAGTGCTGTAATGCTTAAGCAGTGTGCGCTTCAAAACTGTAATTCTGCCACTAGAAACGTACTCAGCACACTGGGAGCTAATTGGACTATCGAGGAAGCGCTTGAACATGTCGCTAGCGTTCCGGCGGGGCCACAAGCAATGTTAGCAGGGGCAATTAAGGAATTGGGAACAGTTATAAAAGAACAGACGCAGGCTAGTCAGAGTCAGGTTTTGACTGCGCTTGCGCCTCTTCAAGCTGTTGCAGCATTCAACCCCAAGGCTCCGTCCAGCGACCGGACCAGGTGCTATCGTTGCGGACAGCTCGGCCACACTCGACGGGATTGTCGGACCCCGGAAGTCCGTTGCTCCAAGTGCCACTCCAGCTCACGCAGCGCCGGAACATCGCATCGGCATCCGGGAAACTTCGGAGCCAGCGCGTCGAGTCAT
>NW_026623855.1:359623-367477 GCF_030028575.1 Malurus melanocephalus | reverse complement strand
CGGGTGTTTTGTCCGTGGGTATTCTGTCCGCGGGTGGATTCCGGGGACTGCTCGGGCTTCGGGCTTCGGGCTGTCCCCTGTCCCCGGTCCTGGTTCTCCTCAGCCATCTCCTTCCCCACGGTTCCCCTCACCTCTCAATTCCCGCTCCCTCGGGGCTCTGGAAGCGCGGCCGAGCCCCGCCCAGCCCGAACCCTTCTCCAGGGGAGWATCAAAGCCCAGCACCCAAAGCCCCGGCCCCGCTTTGCCCACGAGCTGGGTTTARTGCCGGGCTGGCCCCATCTGGCTGCGGGATCTGCCGCAAAGCCGAGCTCTGCAGCGACAGAAGGTCGGCTCCTCCCGGGCCGGGCGAAACCCCACCCAACAACAACAACAAAACCCAGGCAAAGCCAAACAGGCGTTTTTATGAAACTTGCGTGCGCTTAAGGCACCCCTTTGAACCTTCCGAGCCCAGCCCAGCGCTCGGGGCTGATGAATGTCCTCATCTGGCTTTAAAAGGTGCGGACAATGTCGCGCTTAAATCCCTTCACTGGAAATCCCGCGCCTCTAATTTGTTTAGCCACAGCGCAGAAAAGCCCAGTGACAAAACTTTCCTACGTGCTTAAGGAGGTTTCTGCTTTGAAGCAGCCCCAACAATAATACTGTAATGGAAGTAAATCCCGCTCCTCCTGCCCCGAGCGGAGTTTTTCCTYCGCCGATATCGGAGTTTTCCCGCTGCCATCGCGGACAAAGTGGCTCTGCCCGAGCGCGCCCGCTCCCCCACTTTGTGCGGAACTTTTCCGAGCCAGCCACGAATGCGGAGATACCAAAGAGTTAATTTGCGTTTTTAAACCTCCTTCCCAATATCCTCTCTCATTCCTGCATAAAATCCCCATGTCCAGACATCAAATCAGTAAACCCTGTTGCCTGTCAGCGAGGACAATGTCAGGCCATTAGTATGTTAATAAGTCCGGAGGGTGACAGGTGGCCTAGTAGACAGCTCAATTAAGCTGCTCATTAAACACACGCTAACGAACAGCCAAGGCAGGGCCTGAACAGCACCATTCTGTAATGACATGATGTCAGAGCGAACAAATGAGGAAAAATAACAAAAACATTACAGCAGTGACAGACGCCACTAATAGGGACCCCTTGCACTACATCAGCCCTCAAATCAATGAGCAACAGGGATCAAAAAACTCGACCCAACATTCTCAGGGGATTGAATGCAGCAAGATTTTTTTGGTCAGGTTTTTTTCTCTCTCTTTTTTTTTTTCCCCTTCTCCCCCTCGACTAAAATTATCACAAAATATCAAGAATTAATAACCRGCGGGAGGGAGGGGGATGAAGGGGCAGAGTTTGTTTCCTGTAAACTTAACCATAAAAATGTGAACACTCTGAAAGGTGAGGCCTGAATGAAAATCATTCTTTAATGGGCTCATCATTTCAATTTGATTGGCATTTTTTGCCTTTATCCTGCCTTTTCCCCCCCTTTTCCCGGAGGCTGCAGGTTCCGTGATTTGCTGTACCTGCTCTGCCTCCTCGTTCATCACAGGTCACCCCACCAGTTAAGAACTTTGAAAGTGCCGATTTGTGGCTATTATGGTGAAAAAGGGGACTTCCAGCAGCTGGTGGGGAAGAAATCCTATCGTTTTCAAGTCGGGAGCTTCCTGGGTAATAAATTCAAGCATCCGAYGGGTGCTGCGATGACATTTGAGCCCGGCTTTGCTAAACTAATAGGCTGGTTGGCCATTATAGGGTCATGACCCGAGCTCTCAGCCCCGCTGCAGAGCTGTGTTAAGTTAACAACTGACACCTCGCTGYCTTTCCTTAGAGTCCAGCTCGAGATTCCCGCTAATAACCGGGATAATCGAGCCCCGCCGCCGAGCGGGGCTGGGGCAGAGGCTGCCGGAGGGGGAGAAAAAGCAAAGAAACAAAAGTTGAAGGAACAAAAATGTGAGAAACCAAACTAAAAGATGCTTTGGAGGCTGCTYTTGGCCAGGTGTGGGAGCAGGTTGTACATGCAAAGCTACCATAATATTTTGGGAGCCACAAAAGGACTCCCCCAGTTTAACTTGCCGGTTTAACTGGTCAAATCGAGCCCCCCGTGAGCCATCGGGCAGCAGCACCATCCCCACGCTCTCCCTCCCGTACCTGCCCGTGCAAAGTGGGTGCCAAGGGCTGTTGTGGCAATAATTGATTTTTTCCAGCCCTTTTGGCCTCCCACAAACGAGGCCCCGAGCGCTGGAARATGAGAATTAAAGGGTGCGAGTGCGGTGGGTGTTGCTGGGCTGGATCCAGCTGTGCCGCAGACAATGATGCGAGGCAGACATCAGATGTCAGATTAGCRTGCTGTGACAAAACACCCGGCTTGGCCCAATATGGTGACAAAAAATGAGCACAGCTGAGGGCCAGCTCCGAGAGCCCAACGGCGCCGCCAGAGTCCCCTGGCGCTGCCACCGCCCCGGTTCCACCGGCAGGGCAGGAATCGAGGGAAACCTGAGCACGGGGACCGATCAGGGGCCAGGGCTGAATGAAATGTGCACAGCGCTGTGCGCTGGGGAAAGGGGAACGGGAAACGGGGCATGAGCAACCCCTGTTCCACCCCGAGCAAAAGAAGGGCAGGAGRGCTGCACGGGGGAAGAGAGATCACTTCAGTGCTTGTTCCCCTCTTGCAGGGAAAAATCATCCCTCTCGCAGCACCTGCACACTCACCTTGCACACACAAAAGTGCCCTGGGGCAGCTGGTCTCAGCTCAGCACTGACATGCACAGGTACCTTTGGTTGTCACCCACTGCTGTCACTGACTCTGGAGTGCTGGTTTGGGTCTCCCAGGTATTTTCTGAAGCTTGGTCTGGATTTAGGAGCGAAAAACACAAAAGYGGTTGTGCCCTGGAGAAGGCAGCTAAAGTTTCCGTGGGTGCTTCAGTGCTGGGGCACTTCTGGGTGCCAGGACATGGCAAAAAGGTTCTCAGAGTGCCCATAAAAASGACACGAGAAGGGTCTGGAGGGGCCACATGAGGTCCCTTGGTCAGTTCAGCCTGGAGGAGCCGGAGGGCAGAGCTCCCCGGGGGCTGCAGTTCCTTCTGAGGGGCAGCGCAGGGACAGCTCCGATCTCTGCTCTGGGACAGGGACAGAGCCAGGGAGCGGCTGGAGCTGGGCCAGGGCAGGCTSAGGCTGGAGAGCAGGGAAAGGTTCTTCTGTCCCCAGAGGGTGCTGGCACTGCCCAGGCTCCCCAGGGAACGGGCACGGCCCCGAGGCTGCCAGAGCTCCAGGAGCGTTTGGACAGCGCTGCCAGGGATGCACAGGCTGGGATTGCTGGGGGGGCTGGGCAGGGACAGGGGTGGCACTGGGTGATCCTGGGGGTCCCTTCAGCTCAGGATATTCCAGGATTCCCTGATTCCATGAAATCACTTCCTGGTGTAACAGGAGGAGCAGCACGGAACAATCAGGGAGTGTAAAACCAACGTGGCAAAAAAAGTGCTTTGGGAGCCACAAGAACTCCTGGTGCCTAAAAGGCTTTGCAGAATTCCAAGGTGGGAAAATCACAGAATCCACAGTCATCAGGGTCTGGAGAGACTTTCAGGATCATTTAGTCCAACGCAGTGCCCCCATATCACCCCTAAGCCACATCTGGACACCTCTGGAGCACTCCCACAGGCAGTGGCTCCAGCACACAAYCTTGGTGGTGTCTGCCATCTCCAGGCTGTGAGAGCTGATGAAATCCAAACCCATCTGAGGTGGCAGCAGCCATGGCCAGCCCCAGAGCAGAGYTACAGCCACAATTTTAGAAACAAACACAGCCCTGGGCAGAAAAACCCCTTCCAATGGTGAGGGGCAGCCCTGAGCTGAACCAACCCCYGAGGATCAGCCCTGCTCTTCTTCCCAGTGCCCTCCCAGCACCGGGGACAGGGGGGACAGAAGGGGACAGCGACCCCCCACCATGGGCACATTTGAGTGAGGTTGGTGCATTTGCCTCGCAAGGGCTCTGTCAGCACACACGGAGCAGTGTGAAGGGGCAGGGCAGTCTCTGGGATGTGCTCACCCTGTTCTGTGGCAAACTGCCCTCATCAYACTCATCAAACAGCTCTGAGCCCAAAATGGAGCAGTTCCATGCATGGACCTCACAAACTGCTCGTGCAGGGCTGGGCAGGGCAGTGCCAACCTCACCTGGCAGCAAAGCTGGGCGGAAAAACCAGCACTCAAAAGTGACAGCCAAAGGCTCAGGTTGGGAAGGGCACTCCAGGAGGAAAATCCCTCTGACCACTCACTGGAGTTGTAGGAAAGTCCCCTCCATGGTGTCCTTGCCTTCACTGGGGGCACTGTTCCCCACTTCCCAGAGCTGCCTGCTGGCATGAACGTTTGCCCTGCCAGAATTCCTCACAAAATTCCTTTCCCAGCAGCCCAAGGGACGGAGGAGATGGTGCTGGAGCGATCTGAGGCATCAGGCCACGGGCAAAAATAGGACATACCCAGGGCCTTGGTGCTTTTGGAGTGTTTTGGCACTACCTGTGCCCAATCCCTCCCCCGCCCGATGCCAACAGCAGCTGAGATGTTCTGCARCTCTGGCATCACCACATTTCTGTCCCTCCCCCTTCCCTGTCCCCAAATCCAGCCTGGAGGGACAGGAGCCAGGGAATGGCTTCCCAGTGCCAGAGAGCAGGGCCAGATGGGATATTGGGCAGGAATTGTTCCCTGGGAGGATGGGCAGGCCCTGGCACAGGGTGCCAGAGAAGCTGTGGCTGCCCCTGGATCCCTTTGAGTGCCCAAGGCCAGGCTGGACATTGGGGCTGGGAGCAGCCTGGGACAGTGGGAGGTGTCCCTGCCATGGCAGGGGTGGCACTGGRTGGGCTTTGAGGTCCCCCCAACCCAGAGCAGTGGGTGAGGAAGCCACCCAAGGTTTGGGGCGAGTGCTGGGTTTGCTCCCTGCTGGCTGCAGCTGAGCCCTGCCTGTCCCGGTGCGAGCCAGGCTGGAGCCTTCAGCCCCAAAAATAAATAAAAAAAAAAAATAAATTACCCTGCACAGCTCTGCTGGCAATGCCCTGCTGCAATTCAATAAACAGCCAAGGCTCCCAAACTTGCTGCTATAATGGAGAAAATATTCTGTGTGATCAGAGCCTGGAAAATGGATGTGATCTGTGCAGCGTTATTGAAATGTGATGGTGTGCTCAGTGCTGGGCAAGCTCCCCGGGCTCTGGGGACAGCAGAGCACTGCTGCACGGGATGGGGACACCAGGTCACTGCTCCTGGACAGGATGGGGACACCAGGTCACTGCTGCACAGGATGGGGACACCAGGGCACTGCTCCTGCATGGGGTGACCCCTGGAACAGCAGACAGGGTGGCCTGGGGACAGAGGTCACTGCTGCTGGTGCAGGCTCCATCTGCAGCGTGGCTGATCCCAAAGGGCCCTCCGAGGTTATGGGGAGCCTCGTCCCTTCCTCCTGCCCAGGGAACMTTTCCCCTCTGCCCTCTGCCCCCTGTGCTGTCCCTGCCCTGCATCCAGAGGGATCCCTGGGTGTCCAGAGTGGGCAAGAGCCCGATGGCACCTGGGCTGTCCCTCAGGAGTCACCTGGGCTGGGCAYGGAGAGGCCCCTCCAGGGCTGGGTCCAGTTGTGGGTCCTACAGGAGAGCCCTGGAGGGGCTGGAGCGTGTCCAGGGCAGGGAGCGGAGCTGGGAAGGGGCTGGAGCCCCAGGAGTGGCTGAGGGAGCTGGGAAAGGGGCTCAGCCTGGAGCAAAGGAGGCTCCGGGGGGACCTTGTGGCTCTGCACAACTCCCTGACAGGAGGGGGCAGCCGGGGGGGTCGGGCTCTGCTCCCAGGGAACAGGGACAGGAGGAGAGGGAACGGCCTCAGGCTGGGCCAGGGAAGGGATCCATCCCTCCTGATCCCCTGGGTGAATCCACCCTCCCACGGCCRGGAATGAACACACTCTGCCTTTTAGGATCAAGAGGAAGGGGAGGGAGTCTCCTTGGTGTCCAGGACACTCGGGTGGAGCAGGGAACAWCTTCAGGAAAATGGAAGCAGACCCAAAACCTGAATGTCCGGCACAGCTGTTCTGGGGACAATAAAGGCCCTCCCATGAAGGCTCTGGCAGGTGACAGCTCCTCCAGAAATTCTCCCTAGCACCCGCAGCATTYCTGGGAAAGGCTCCCTGGCTTCCTGCCAGCTCCAGACAGGGCTTGTCTGGTTCTTCACCTTTCATGGGTGCCCCTGCCTGGGACACTGGGGTGGGAATGGTCCCATTCCCCGTGGGATGAGAACCTGGAGACACTGGAAGGGTCTTRGTTGGGGCTCGGGGCACGGGACAGCTCCTGGTCTGGTGCCAACGTGGAATGTCCCCAGCTGTGCCCTGGGCAAGGTCAGTGTCCCCTGCAGGGAGGAGGGGATGGTGCTCCCTGTCCAAACRCTCCTGGAGCTCTGGCAGCCTCGGGGCCGTGCCCGTTCCCTGGGGAGCCTGGGCAGTGCCAGCACCCTCTGGGGACAGAAGAACCTTTCCCTGCTCTCCAGCCTCAGCCTGCCCTGGTTCTGTCCCTGTCCCAGAGCAGAGATCGGAGCTGTCCCYKCGCTGTCCCTCGGGAGGAGCTGCAGCCCCCRGGGAGCTCTGCCCTCAGGCTCCTCCAGACTCATTCCCCACTGCCATCCCCGCCCTCCCTGATTTTGTGCCCTCCTACATTTGGTGTCACATATTTGCTGCTTTTCCTGGTTCCCATACCCTCTGGGACCTTCTCAATGGCTCCAGGGGCTCGGTTTAACCCCCGGGAGGAGCAGGTTGGGGACATCCCAGGGCACTGAGGGTGGCACCTGCAGCCTCCAGTTTGTCCTTGGCTTTAAGGAGGAATCGTGRCTCCGTGGGCTGCCACTCAAACCACGGTCACAACTTCAGGGGAAAATCCCCCAAAAAATTCCCGATGCACAAGTAGGAGGAGCACGAATTAAAATGCAAAAGTTTGAAAATTGACTCCAGGATCGAAACACCATAAATTCAGTATTAGAAGTGGCCCGGACTGGGCAACCGGGAAAAGTTTCTGCTCCAGTTCTAAATTTTAAATCCAAACCCACAGCAAAAGAGATAAAAAAGGAGCCTGTTCTCATGAAGTCTGAAGCAGTTGTYGTTCCTGATGTGAGTCCTCATAGGAGGGTGAAAAACGGGGTAAAATTAACTGGTGAAATTAACTGGTTTGTCAGATTTGGGACTCTGAATCTGGTAAATTTTGGAAATTTTGTCTGAATGGTAAACTTCAGGTGTAAATATCAAATGTAACAACTCCAACCCAAGGATTGCAGGCACCACCCAAGGAGGAYCCCCCTGGTTTGGCTGGTGAAATGCCTCAAGGTCAAACTGACACATTTTCACCTTCTGGCATTGAGGAATTTCAATTAAAAATTAAATTTATATGTCCTTTTAAAAGGAGATAATTTCTTCACAGGACCATATATTTAATTATATTATTTAATTAAATTAAGATATATTGAATATATTTAATTTTCTTCTTGGTAACTAGAAAGGTTTTTATTCAGCTTCTTAGAGGGATTAATCCTTAAAATCCTTGTGTGGGGAGGCAGGGGGGTATTTTAAAAAATACCGGGATTTTTAACCTTTTTTTTTTTTTTTTTTTTTTTTTTTTTTTTTTCAATTGAAATGTGCAGAACAGACACAGGAGAAGAACTTTTTCCTTATTTTTCAGACTGCCAATATTTAACAGGGACAGCTGAGCGCCTTCCACATGCACAAGATGTGTCAGAATGTCTTCTGTGCCAGACAAGGGGAATGGTTATTTATCCAGAGGTTTTCCCGCTCGAATTAATTTATTTTCTATTTTTCAGATGGAGAAAATCTATTCAATGAAATATTATTAGATAAAATCTAAAAAAAAAAAA
>NW_026623855.1:355628-358128 GCF_030028575.1 Malurus melanocephalus | reverse complement strand
TGCCGGGCTGGATTTGGCGTCTGGCGGGAGGCCGGGCTGGAGGAGCCACCTGAGAGCGYGGCCGCGGCCCCTCCGCGCTGCCCTTTCCCCCTTTCCCGTGGCTCTGCCTCACCTCGGGGGGATTTTCGCCCTTCTGGCAATCTCTGGGGCGCTGGGGAYGGGCGAGAGATGGCCCCGGCTTTGGTCCCTTGTCACCGACACCTTCTGGGGGTCGGAGGGGGCGATTCCTGGGGTACCCTCAGATGAGAGCAGCTCCTCACCCCATCGGGCACTGCTGGCATCAAACTGAGCCCTTTTATTCCACAGCTGAGCTGGACCCGGCGTTTCAGTGTTCCTGAGGGCGGAGGATCCCGGCGAGGACAGCCGGGGGGTCGGGATGGAGAAGGGAAGGGAGAGGAGGAAGCGGCTCCTGCAGCTGCCACCGCCCTCGGCAGCGCCCCTGCCCTTGAGGGAGCTTAAACCCGGCCTTAGGGAGAGAGGGGCATCTGCTGAAATCCTCCCGGCTTCGGCCGGGCTTAGCTGAGCGCTGCCGAGCTGGGGGTGCGCTCAAAGGCTCAGCCTAACGAGGGGAGACTCCTGCGGCTGTTTGGCTGCTGGGCTGAACCGGGACCCGAGGAGCCTTCTCCCCTTCCCCGAGCCTGCACAGCCCCCATTTCTGACCCTTCTTTCCTTTCTATGCGGTCAGAAAGGAAAAGGCCGCGCTGGTGTCCCCGGGACGGGATTCCCGGAGCATCCCGGGATTCCCTGACCCGCTGCAGCCTTGCTTTGGGACAGTGGCATTCCCAGGACCCTTCAGGGGAAATCCCGGCCCTGCCGAGGGACCTTTTGGCTCCCACCTTCGTCTCTGTTAAAGATGTCATCATTTGAGAATCCCAGAATGGCAGAATTCCGGGATGGTTTGCACTGGAAGGGACCTTAAAGCTCACCCAGATCTAACCCAATGCTCTGGGCAGGGACTCTTTTCACCAGCCCAGGTTGTGCAGAGCAGGGAAACCGGGATGGTTCCCAAGAAATTACCAGAACAGAAACACCAGCGGATTCTCCAGAGTGACCTGCAGAGAGCCTGGAGCTGTCCTGAGCTTCCCAAAGTGCCGGGAGCGGTCCCGGCCCGACGTGGGAAGGGGACAGAGCCTCCGGGGGGACAGGTGGGACGGGGAGCAGCAGCAGGARGAGGAGGARGAGGAGGAGGAGGAGGAGGAGAAAWGTCTGGCCGCGGAGGAGCCGGGGGTTCCCGGAGCTTTTTTGTGCGTGCTGGGATTTCTCCAGCAGGTGGAGATCTCAAAGCAGGGTTGTGCGCCCGAGGAAACGCTTCCCAAAACAAAGCCCGAACGGAAAAATCCCGGCAATAAAAAGTTTAAGGAAAGTGCTTAGGAGGAAAACGCCCGGGGTAGGTGTTGCTTTTCCTGCTGCCGCCTGAACTCCCCTTCCCGGGCAGTGATCCGTACCTTTGCTAGTGAAGAGATACCTCGTGTGGAGGAATTAATCTTCCTTTTCCCGGTTTTTTCCTCCTTCCATAGGATGTAGTGGGCTAATGGAAGCATATAATTACCGTGTTAGTATTAGGGAGCAATATAGGCGCAATAAATTAGGGCTGCTTTGCAATTAGAACGATGAACACAGCTGTGGAGACAAATGGCATATGTGCTAATTAAATAATTTGTCACTTGACTGTTAAGCAAACAATACARGCTCTTTCCATCCCCAACTCAGTCCCTGGCTGCGGGATGGGCCATTAACGGCCCGGCGGGAACAGATTGCGCCGCCTCCCCGGGCTGAGAGCGGCGGGGCGAGGGTGCAGTGGGACACAAACCAACACTGCACCGGGAATTCTCCCGAATTTTTGTGTTGGAGAGCGGCAGAGTTCCCCGAATCCCCCAATCACTGCGCTGTCAGGGCTGGGAGGGAGCTCTGGACATCATCCGGGCAGGGTCACCTGGAGCGGTGACTCGGGAATGTGTCCAGATGGTTTGGGGATGTCTCCAGCCAGGGAGACGCCAGGCCTGCCCTAGGCTCTGCCCCCTCCATAGAAAGCAGTTCTTCCTCGGGTTGGGCTGAACTTGGTGTGTTTTAGCTCCTCCACTGCTCCTTGTCCTGTCACTGCCACCACCGAGCGGGGCCTGGCACCATCCCCTGGCACCCCTGGCAGAGATTTGCCRGCACTGACRGATCCCTCTGAGCCYCCCCTGCTCCAGACTGACCAGRCCCAGCTTCCCCAGTCTCTGCTCATCAGAGTTGCTCCAGACMCCAAATCATCTCTGTGGCCTCCACCGGACCCTCCCCAGTGGCTCCTTGAACTGGGGAGCCCAGAACTGAACTGAACACTGCGGATGTGCCTCCCTGGGGCCGAGCAGTGGGGCAGGATCCCCTCCCTGACCCACTGGGAATGCCCTTCCCGATGCTCCCCAGGATCCCAGGGGCTCTCCTGGCCCCAGGACACTCAGTCATCCACCAAGAATCCCAGATGCTGGAAATAATCCTATTAATGCACAGATGTATGGTA
>NW_026623855.1:354066-355538 GCF_030028575.1 Malurus melanocephalus | reverse complement strand
AAAAAAAAAACAAAAAAAACCAACAACCAACCAAAAAAAACCACCCCAGGAGTTTGGTATCTGCACCTTCGTCCTTTCAAGCAGAAATTCTGCTGTGGCGATTTTGAGCTCTGCAATTGGGTCTTGTTTTACTGATTGACTGTAAAACCCARCCAGGCTGGGTCCAGGTGCACCAGGAAAAGGGACCCAAAAGCAAGTTTGAGAGAAAAAACAAGGAGGACCCCAAGGAAACAGGAGAGCCAAATGCCCAAAGATGGGAACGTGATCATATTTAAAGTAGAAAGTATACAGAATTATTAGAGAAGAAYTGCATAGAATTATTAGAGAAGAGTATATAGAATTATTAGAGAATGACAATAATTATTAATAACAATTATTGTAATTATATAATAATACAATTATTAATAGAGAACTGTTCTACAATCAACCATTGGTACCTGTTGGCACCTGAAAGGTTCAGAAGGTTCAATATTAAGAGTTTCAGCCATTAAAGTCCCCAGGTTCATTAAGTTTCTCCTGTGTGGATCATCCATTTGTTTGTTCCTCAGCTGCTGGCACCAGCTGGGGGTACCTTGGGGCAGCTTTTAAATTATAAAAATTGATTGTTGGGATTGCTGGGCAGTCTGTGCAGGGCTGGGGTTGGACTGGATGATCCCTGGGGATCCTTCCAGCACAGCAGATCCCAGGATTCTGTGATTCCATGATTCTGTGATTCCATGACTCTGTGATCCTGTGATTCTCTGATCCCGTGATTCTGTGATTTCATGATCTCATGATGATCCCATGATGATCCCATGATGATCCCATGATGATCCCATGATGATCCCATGATTCCCTGATTTGGGAACGGTGTGAGCTGTGATCCTGCTGACTCCTCTGGGGAAGGAAATGGGGAAAAGCAAAACAAAAAAGGACCCCACAGCTGCAGGGTGTGTTCATGCTCAACCTGTGGCACAACATCCCAGCTGCACCAGCACAGGGAAAAAACAAGGAAAAGATGGGAATTGRAGGCATTTCCCAGCTCCACCTGAGGGGAAAATTGGCCCCTCTGCTGTGGGCGTTGCTGGATCCCTGAGAGGGTGACTGGGATTTGATCCTCCCAAAGGCCCCTGCGCAGCCCTGGGCCCGAGGGGTCAGACAGGGACTGGGAAGCAGCAGTTTGAAGCCCTTGRGGGTGGTTTTGTAGAGCCAGGGTGGTTGGTTCTGTAGAGCCAGGGTGGTTCTGGAGACCCAGGGTGGTTTTGGAGAGCCAAGTCTGTGGCAGCAGCAGGAGCAGCAGKGCTGGGCTGAGGTGCCACCTTTGGTGATGGACAGCTCTGGGGCTCTGCAGGTCGCTCCAAACCGGGCAAACCTGTCCCTGGCCAGTGCTGACACTTTCTGCATCGCTGCCCACAGCTGGTCRCCCTCCCGTGGCATTAATTAGCAGTAATTGCACTTTTGTCTCTAATCACCAAACCGTGTCTGGGCAGCTC
>NW_026623855.1:347973-353354 GCF_030028575.1 Malurus melanocephalus | reverse complement strand
GACCCCCCCGGCTGCCCCCTCCTGTCAGGGAGTTGTGCAGAGCCACAAGGTCCCCCCGGAGCCTCCTTTGCTCCAGGCTGAGCCCTTTCCCAGCTCCCTCACCCTCTTCTTGTCCCACAAGGGGCTGATTCCGACAGGAATTGAGCAATTACATGCCAATGTACAGAAACCACCATCCATTTATTGGCTGCACCCTCTCCAGSGCAGCCTCTCCAGGTCAGGCAGGGAGCGGAATCCTGGCTGTGGGGGCATCTGTGGCAAAATTCCTGCTACCCTGCACAAAACCATTTCCCCCCCTGTTCCCGCTGGGAATCCCGGGGCCCATTCAGAGCGTGGCTGGAGAAAACAACGGCGCCGTGACCATCTGGGGACAGCGAGCCGGGGCTGCCACCCGAGCGGGGGCTCCGCTGGCGCCGGGCGGCAGCAGAAGGAGCGAGCGCTGGGGGAACGGAGCCCTTAGAAAGACATTTTCTGATGATTATTTTGGGAAACCTTCTGGTAATCCCCAGTCAATCTGCATGCTAATAGAGGTCATTTACCACGGCAGAGTACTGGGGGAAGCTTTGCATAATAACAACGTGAGTTTGATTTGATACTAAAACTTTTCAACTGGTCCATCAAAGGCAGAGCTGAATTTCTGGGGGGAAAAAATGGCATTGAATGCGGCAGTGAATCTGGACACAGTTAAAGGGAGCTCTTTTTGATCAATTAGACCTCTCTGTGATGTCATCTTTATTACTTATTCTAATGAGATGGGTGTTGTAAAAAGGATTGGGGAGTGAAATCCATTGATAATCTCCTTAGTACCGGGGATAATATCCAAGGTTTCTCCCCCACATCGAGAGCTCTAAGCTGCTCTAATATACTTTAAGACTTCTCAGTATCTCCCTATTCTTAAGGAAGATGATTCTTCTCTCTCTGATGGGTGTAGGTTTGTTCCTGTCTGAATCATTCGCTGAGGGTTTTCCAGCTGCACTCGTTTCCATTCAGCGCCGGGTTTTGCGCACAAAAGGCGCGGTTTAACCCCAGATCAGCGCTATCTGCCGCAGCCCTGCCGAGGGTGCTGCAGCCGGGAGTTTGCAGCTGCAAACTTCCTGCTCGAGCCTCGGAGCTGCATTAAAGTCGTTTAAGTACCTCGGCAAATATGGGGAGACTCTTGCGCACGTTTAGAGGCAGAATGGGAGTTCTGGTGGAGTATTTGCACAGCACTTGGTTCCAAACGAGCGCTCAGGGACACAATCGGGGTGTRCCGGGCGCCACTCACGCCTCCAGCCCGTTTAGAAGATGCACAATGAAGTGGTAAAATCACTAAAAGGAGAAAATTCATGGCACTTGAATCGGGGTCTTTGCGCTGACATCAGACCTTCCTGGGCGCCACCAGAAGAGAGGAACCCGGCAAGTTTCCCAAACCTTCCGGAAAACGCCAAGAAAAAGGACACGGGTTGGGTGAAATAAAGGGAAATCTCTGTCCAGACTGCTGGAGTACAGTCACAGTCATTGCTTGGGTGTGTTTGGAAAAAAAAGAGGGAAACATTAACAATGAAAAAGAGGGAAAGAGAGATAGAGAGAAAGCAAGAAAAGAGATAGAAGAGAGAAGGAAAGAGAAAAAGAAGGAGAAAAAGAAAGAAAGACTAAGAAAATAAAGAGTCAGAAAAAAAGAAAACGAAGAGAAGGAAAGAATGAAAGGAAGAAGAAAGGAAAGAATGAAAAAGCAACAGAAAAATAGAAATAGGTAGAGCAAAAAAAGAAAGGAAAAAGAAAGTGAGAAAGCAAGAGAAAAATAAATAAAAAAAAACAGAAATGCAGAGAGAGAACTGGAGAAAGAGCAAGAGGTTGAGAGAGGAAGGAAGCAAGGAAGGAAGGAAGGAAGGAGCATTTGAGATCCTAAATGGTGTCTTCCAGAAAGAGATTAAAAAACAAACAAAACACCAAACAAAAAAAAACCAAAAAACAACAACAAAAAAACCTATATGAAAAAGAAAATAGAAGAGATTTTGTTTATCTCTGAACTTAGTGTTTCTTCTTCTGTACACAAAGCTTTTTTTTCCAAAAGGGAAAGCAATCACATGTTCCTTAAGAAACAGGAATAGAGAAACACATGGGCTTGGCAAAGGAGGGAGAGAAAGAACAGAGCATCCAGGGCAAGCCCGGCCGTGTGACATCCCAATAATGCCAGAGGGTCCCTGTGGGCTGGGCAAGGACGTGAAAGCTCCTCAGGGCTGCTTTGCCACCATTGCCACTGAGGGGAATGGCTGCAGCTCAGAATCCCARRATCCCTGAGGTGGAAAAGCCCTCCCAGSCCAYGSAGTGCCAGCTGTGCCYGATGCCCACCTTGTCCCCAGCCCAGAGCACTCAGTGCCACCTCCAGCCCTTCCTGGGACACCTCCAGGRATGGGRACTCCACCATGGGAACCATCCAGCACCTCCAGGTGCCCTCGTGAACAGCGGTGGGCAAAGACCAGCCTGGAACAAATCAGAGGGACCTGGGGAGGAACTCAAGAGCGAATCCCAGTGGATTTTGTCTGAAGACACGGACAAACATCGGCCCAGCTCTTGCAGAGGGAGAGCAAAGCCAAACGTGCCAGAGGGTCCCTGTCAGGAGGAGCCAAAGCTGCACTTTGTGATGAGAAGCGTTTAAGAATTCCCATTTCCAAGGCGGTTCCTGAGACTGCTTCTGCTCACAGCCCCCCCAACCCCGCCCGCAGCCGGCTGGGGACATCGGGTCCTGTCCCCTGGCCGGTGGCACTGTCCCGGGTGGTGACTCTGGCCGGAGCGCAGGACGGGAAGAGAGAGCCCCACCTGTCCCACCTGCCAGCCCCGCAGCCACCGGCAGCTCCCGCCCTGGGATCCGCGTCCCCTCCGCGTCCCCTCCGCGTCCCCTCCGAGCGCGGACCCGCTCCCGAGGGCTCCCGAGGGCTCCGCTCCGCCGCATTTGCATCGCGATCCCTGCGGGGAGCCGAGCGCGGCGCGGTGTCCTGACCCTGTCTTACACCAATGTCGAGCTGTCCCCGTCTGTCCCCCCTGCGGCTTGATGGCACTCGTGTCCCCGCCCGGAGGGGCACACGGCAGCTCTGCAGCCCGGAGAGCTCCGAGCAGCTCCCGGGCCAGGGGGGCGCGGCCAAACCTGGCTCTGCTTCCGTGCCCAGGGCAGCTCCGACTGCCCACCCCCTCCAGGGGCACGGACTGCCCCAAGGGAAGGCTGGGGGACAGCGGCCCTGGGTGTCACAGCAATGCCAGCACGGGCTGCCTGCCCCTCCAGCTCCCCAGGGATCCCAYAGGGTGGGGTCACAGCTCCCCCTGGATTCCCCAGAGTGGGGTAACAGCTCCCGCTCCCCCTGGATCCCCCAGTGCRGGATCAGGGCCCCGGTTCCCCCTGGATCCCCACAGATCCCCCAGTGTGGGGTCCCAGCCCCAGCTCCMCACGGACCCCATAAGAAGGGGATCTCCTTGCAGGGACACCACCACAGGCCAAGCCAGGGTTTTGTTCCTCAGAGCTCCTCAGAGCCTCTCGAGGGCTCTGCCATCCCAGGCCATCGTCCCTCGGGAGTGCCAGGGCTGCCCTGGTGCCAGCTCAGGTTCCCTGTGCAGTGCCAAGGCAGGGCTTGGCTGTCCCCAGCAGGGCAGCAGTCCCTGTGCCTGCGTGCACGACTCTGTCCCATCTGCTCGGCCCAGACAATGCCACCACAGTCCCTCCTCCAGCTCGTGCAAGGACAACAAAAGTGCCAATTAATGAAGAGTTGTCAGATGCTGCCAGGGCTCACGGGCCCAGGCGGTGACCCAACTGTCACCGTGGTGGACAGTAGGACAAGGCAAGAGCTCTCAATCAGTTTAGGGGCTTAAAAGCAGTGACTCACCAACAGACAGCCATTGATTTTATCATTGAGCGATAATTATTGCATTGTTTGGGGGGTGTCAATGCCACTCTGTTCYGTGACACTGGCCTTGTCCCCTCACAAATGATTTCTATCAAATGAAGAAGATAAATCCCAGAGAGAGCGTTTCTGGTGATGGGTTTGCAACAGGCGTGAGGCAGCCCCAGAAGAAAACCTGATTTACAGAAAATGAGGCAGATCCTGGGAGCTTCCCCTCGCTGAGCCCCCACGAGTTTAACTCGAGCCTTTTCCAATGGGGCTCCAGTGGAGACCCTAAAAACTCCTGATACTTTGTGTTCATTGAGCTGATACAGCCAGGATGGGGTTTAAGCAGTGGGAATGGTCTCCCAAACCTGTAAAATGGGAGAAGGAGTCATCCCCTCACTGAGGAGAAGCCCCAGCCATGATTTCATGGATGCTCCAACCCCCTACAGCCAAAAAGGGTTTTGCCTTTGTGGGAACGTGGGGCTGAGCTCCCTCCTGCTGTTCCCAGGGTGTTTTGGGGGAGAAACTGTGTTAAGAATGAGGAGTTTAGGGCAAAAATCCTGGTGAGTGAGGTCCATTTGTGCTGATTCCGCATCAAACAGGTATTTTGGTTGTAAAGCAGTTCATTTCCCGTTAAGATGCGGGGATGTCAGTGCAGGTGGGGCAGAGTGGGGCTGATACTTCCCTRGGGTGTCTCCAGCAGGGATGGATGGCTTGGGCCCATCCCAACCCTGCAGAAATGCCGGAGAGAGGAGCAGCCCTCCCTGCAGGAGAGGTGGGACAACACCCGGGGCTCTGTGTGCCCAGCCCGGTCCCTCTGACCCCTGGGCCACGGAAATCCCTGGAAGTGTCCATCCCTGTCCCTCTGACCCCTGGGCCACGGAAATCCCTGGAAGTGTCCAGCAGCTGCCCAAAGCCACCCTTTTGGGAGCCTGGAGCTCCGGAGGCTCCGCTCGGTGGCAGACTCTGCTCTCCTGCATCTGCCAAAACCAACACGTTTCCCCCACCTCTGCCCAGCTCCCCTCCCCGCTGCTGGGGACCCCGGTGGCTTTCTTCAATGGTTGTTTTCTTTCTGCTTAAGACAGCCCCGCTTCTCTGCGGGGAGAAAGGCCCCGTTTGTGGGGCGCAGCTGCATCTCAAAGGTACATTGTTGGCCAGTTATGAATTTGCATGCCTTTACTAATGTGTGGAAACAGGAGAATTCTTTTGCTTTTTAATCGAAATTGATGTTATTCCTCTGCCAGTGGTACCCGAGGAACTGTTTTGTTCCATTTCCTCTCCTTTCATGCAGCCCTATTTATGTTTCGATCTGGTTTGCTGCCACCAAGAATCATTGTCATTGCCACCAGTGGCTCRGGGCCGGCCAAGTCCAGCAGCTGTGTGTTTAATGCCTCCCCTCACTAAGGTTTATTTCCTTGACAACATGGGCTTGTTTGAAGCAACTTTCCTCCCTTTAAGAAGAAAGAAAGAAAGAAAAAGTCCCTTTCCAGTGTTGCTTTTTATTTTTTCCTTTTTTCCAGTTTT
>NW_026623855.1:339975-346579 GCF_030028575.1 Malurus melanocephalus | reverse complement strand
AAAAAGAAAAAGAAAAAGGTAATATCCTTTAAAAAGCTGGGCAAGCTGTAAGTTCTGTGCACTGGCACCAGAGTCCAGACGGATGCATTAACACGGGCTGAGACAACAGCAAAAAACAGCAACTCCACAGTGTAATAAATACTAAAATCTTCTAGAAGTGGCTTTATGACAAAAAAGAAATTGTGTTTTGCTATGCGGGGACTGATAAAAAAATCAGTAAGAAATACAGCATTTCCTGACAAGACACAGCCTGGCCACTTTCCTCTTCTAAAGGACGAAATGAAATGAAACAAAATGAAAAATAAAGCAAAAAATCTCTTTGCAGAGGCCCAGTAGTACCTGGATTTAAAGCTGAGCATCCTTGGTACAAATCCCTCTTGGTGAGTACACAACATTCCCAATACACTCAGCATTCCTAATATACATGATATTCCCAATACACACAGTATTCTCTGTCTTCCCAATATAAATGCAAGGGCAAGACAGGGACATCCCCTCTCACCAGATGACCACTTTATTTTCCATTATTGCTCAGATTTACTCTCCAYTTACTTTCCATTCATTTTCCTTTTCCATGGAAAAGCTCCAACACTTTCAGGGAGCTTCTGGGAGGTTTTGCTCAATCTTTGCTTGGGCTGCCCAATCCAGAGCAACTTTTTGAGAAGACGATCTCTCCTTTGGCTCTGCAGCCTTGGAAGTCCCTCTTTCAGATTGAACTCTTTGCCAAACTGGTGGCTGATGGTTTGAGCTCCTTCCCAAGAACAAGCACACGCCCAGAGGGTCCCTGATTCCCCACCAAGGTGGGAAGGAAGCAGAGCTTCCCCAGGAAAGAGCCACTGCTGCAGGGGACTTTGAATAACACATTTTTCTGCTTGGACTCCTGCTAAAAAAACCTGTCCTGCTTTTTCCTTTAAGGCTGGCAGGTTTGGGAAACGGAAGCCAAAGGAATTGGGGATGGCAGTACCAGGAATGCTCCCAGACTGATCTGGATTGGGAGGGACCTCAAAGCCCACCCAGTGCCACCCCTGCCATGGGCAGGGACACCTCCCACTGTCCCAGGCTGCTCCCAGCCCCAGTGTCCAACCTGGCCTGGAACCCTTCCAGGGCTGGGAAAAGCTGCCAAGGCTGTGACAGGAAGGGCTGGAGYCTCGTGGTCCCGAGGCACAGCCCAGTTGAGCTGATTGCCCAGGCTGTTCACTGTATCCCCGCGGTGACTCAGGGTTTGTGCCCTGTCCCCAGTGTCCCCGAGGTGGAGTGGGCACTGTGCCAGCAGGACAGAAGGGTCTGGGCTGTTCCAGCTCGGGCACTCTGCCTGCCCATTAAAGTGCTGGTTTAGGGAAGGGTTCCCAGCCTGGGACACAGGAGCTGTGTCGGGGTGTCCGGGAGGACAACGCTGTCACCTTTGGGTCTCATCTCCCGCTGGGAAGCCAAGGCTGTGTGTCCTCCCCTCCCCTTTGCTTCCCCTCCTCCAGCAGTGAATCCCAACATGGGATGATGTCAAGGTCCCTGTGCCCAGAGCTGGGTGGCATCCCTGGGTACAAGGGGAATGACAACGCCTGGAAAAGGGAAATCCTTCAGCCTTTTTGCAWCTTGTCCCATCTGTCCCCAAGTGTCTGGCACCAACACCTGGGCTGGGGACCAAGCCAGGGGATGGGCGAGTGGGGAGAGAGCAAGGCCTTCAGTGCCAAGAGAGGACGATGGGACACTGCCCTGGAGAAAGGAAATGTGGGACAGGGGGCTTCAGCCCTTGGATCACACACAAACTCTGGCTTGTGCACTGTCCCACAGCTGAGCTGTCCCCTGTCCTGTCCTGTCCTGTCCTGTCCTGTCCTGTCCCCTGTCCTGTCCTATCCAGGAGCTGTCGGGCGCAGGAGCAGCCAGGTGAGCCCCACCTGACCCTGCTAATTTGTTCCTCAAGCTTCTGTAGGCAAATATTATAATTTTCTAGAGTTTTTCTCTTTTTGTGTCCAGCCTGCAAGAAATGCATATGTTTTGGGAGGCACTGCAGGCAGCAGGGGAGCTCCCAGATGTGACAAACTTGGGTGGCAAAGCTGCCCCATCTCAACAAGGGGCACAAATCCACACGGCACAGGGACACAGGCTGAAGGGTCTGTCACTCTTTGTACCTGAGCTGCCCAAGGGACATCAGGAGTTTGTCCCAATCTTCAGAAATCACAAGGTAAGAGAATCCCACCCTGTTGGGGCAGGGTCACCTGGAGCAGTGACACAGGAGCACATCCCAATGGGTTTGGGATGTCTCCAGAGAGGGAGAATCCATCACCTCCCYGGGCAGCTSCTYCAGTGCTCTGCCCCTCCAGGGAAGGGAGTTCTTCCTCAGGCCGGGCTGGACCTTGCTGGGTTTGAGTTTGTGTCCCCCGCTCCTGGTCCTGTCCCTGGCCCTGCTGAGCRGAGTCCTCTCATCCAGAGGAACAAGACTGAAAAGTCACAAAGCCTTTTCCTATTTCCCACTTCACTTTCCCACAGAGCTGCTGAAGGGATCTGCTTTACCCCCTCAGCTGTGCCCATGTCCTCAGAAAAGGCCTTGTTTAACACTAAAATAGAGCACAGCAGATCCTAAACCTTCCCTCTGCCTCTCTTTCCTCCCTACCCAGGGATGGTCTTGACAAAGCTGCTGATTTGTCATGGGAGGGTCCCGTGGAGCTCAGGATTCTCCTTTGATTTCCCTTTCCCTCGGAAGCCCCTCCTGCCCGGCTCTGCAAACACGTCAAGCCCAACATTTCCCTCTCCCTTCTCCCCCRCTGCAGCATCTTCTGCCCAGATGGGACAGATAATCCCTTTTCAGAGCCGCTCATCTTCTGCTTTCAACACGATTTCCTTGACATCCCAAATTACAACCAAATGGGGGAAAGCAGGAAAGAGCCTGAAATCAATTTTGGATCACTCCAAAGAAATAGATTTATAGCAAAAATAAATCAGCCAAACCTTTGAGGGCGGATCCATGAATTCTTGCTGAGGTTCTGGACATGTTTAGTACCTGCTGATGAAGTTTKGGGGAGAGGGGCTGGGACAGGAGGGGTAGATCCAAGGGTCCCCTTGGGCCAGAGGACACTGGACATCCACAGCCAGCCTGAGGTCTGTGCCCCAGAGGGGTTGAGAGCCGGGGGGTCCATCCAGCCCCTCGCCCTGCTGCATTTCTGTGTTTAAATTACAAAGCCCTGGGTGAATTTGTGGGGTGCTCAGCCCTACAYGGCCAAGGGGAGCTGAGAGCATCCCCCTGCCCTGCACCTCGGTGYAAAGAGTGAGAAAGTCACGCAGGGTTTACTCTGCAGCCCTTTGGGGGGTTTCACAGCACTTTCCAAAGGGTGAGAAACAGCAGAGGTGATGAACAAACAGCTTTAATCTCGGAGCTGAGTGAGCCAGCGGCACAGGGAACAGGGATTGGGAGTGACTCTGGGACCCAGAGCTTTGGAGATCCATGGGGCAAGGCCAGGAGAGGCAGCCCCAAACCAGGCTCAGCCCCTCGGGCACAGCTTTGACCCTGAGCTGGGGATGGAGCCCCTGATCCAGGCATGGATTTGGGATCGCGCTGAAATGGGAAGGGTTTGTTGGCAGAGCACAGGGGGCTCCAGTTCCTGGGGGCTGAGGGCAAATTCCTGCTCAGCTGGGTCCAACCACAAAAAAGGGGAACGTGGATTGTGATTTTTATAATAATATAATACAATATAATATTATATGATAATATAATAAATATAATGTAATATACAATAAACATAACACAATATAACATAACATAACACAACACATAAAATTTTTTTAACACATTTTCTCTCTTTCCAGAAACTTTAAAGTTTTTCTCTTCATTAACACTGAAGCTCAGGTATTTTGTRAAAATTATACCTAATGGGGAAAAAAAAATCTTACATTATCATGTGCTTACATCAAAGCTGCTGGTTTTATCTCATTTACTGGGGAAAAAATTAACAAATTACAGCCCTAAGCACGGAGCAATATTGATGGGTTTGTTCCTCTCCCTTTCAAGAGATTTCATTTGGCTTTGAAATCCACAGGAATACTTTGGGAAGGAGGTGCTTTCCAATATGGGCAAGGATAATAAAGCCTGGTCTTTTGTTTCTAATTTATCAGCCTGCTCTAATTTGTCTTTCCATTGAAATTGGCTCCCAGGGCCCTTGCAAAGACACCCSAGGGTGAAACGAACAATTCTCCAGGTGAGAGCCCTCCTCACCTGCCAGGAAGGTGCTGGGATCGCCCTTGAATCAGGGGCAGTGCTGATTCAAAAGGAGAATATTTCCTCACCATGGGGAGCAGATCCTGTTTGTGATCGCTGGGAATGTGCAGCTTGGGCGGGGTTCAGGTCCTTGTCCTTTGGCGGCATCACATCCAGGACCTGGGTGACAGTGCCAGAGTGAGTGTAGGAACCAGGGAATTCCAGAATGGGTTGGGCTGGGAGGGRCCTYAAAGCCCACCCAGTGCMACCCCAGCCATGGCAGGGACACCTCCCACTGTYCCAGGCTGCTCCCAGYCCCHRTGTCCAGCCTGGCCTTGGGCACTCAAAGGGATCCAGGGGCAGCCACAGCTTCTCTGGGCACCCTGTGCCAGGGCCTGCCCACCCTCCCAGGGAACAATTCCTGCCCAATATCCCATCTGGCCCTGCCCTCTGGCACTGGGAAGCCATTCCCTGGCTCCTGTCCCTCCAGCCCTTGTCCCCAGTCCCTCTCCAGCTCTCTTGCAGTGTTGCCCCAAGAGGAGGAAGAGATCTTGGAGGACAAGGTCTGAGGTAGGCATGCAAATTTCCAGGAAAAAGCACGGTTCCTTGCAATGTTCACTTCCCTGACAAAACATGAGAAGCCTCCAGGCAAATTGTTTCATTGGGCCCTGTGGACCCAAAGAGATGAGGAAACACCTCTGGGATTTCAGGTTTGTGCACAGACCTCCCAGCCCACTACTCCGTCCATGGGCAAATCCCAAAATCCCTGAGGCTGGAAAAGCCCTCCCAGCCCATGGAGTCCCAGCTGTGCCCGATGCCCACCTTGTCCCCAGCCCAGAGCACTCAGTGCCACCTCCAGCCCTTCCTGGGACACCTCCAGGGATGGGGACTCCAAAGCTCCCTGGGCAGCCCCTGCCAAGGCCYGAGCACCCTTTCCATGGGCAAATTCCTCCTGGTGTCCCCCCTGAGCCTCCCCTGGCCCAGCCTGAGGCCGTTCCCTCTCCTCCTGTCCCTGTTCCCTGGAGCAGACCCCGACCCCCCCGGCTGCCCCCTCCTGTCAGGGAGTTGTGCAGAGCCACAAGGTCCCCCCGGAGCCTCCTTTGCTCCAGCCTCAGCCCCTTTCCCAGCTCCCTCAGCCGCTCCTGGGGCTCCAGCCCCTTCACAGCTCCGCTCCCTGCCCTGGACATGCTCCAGCCCCTCCAGGGCTCTCCTGCAGGACCCACAACTGGACCCAGCCCTCAGGTGTGGTCACAGCTCCCGGCCTGAGTTGTTTCCCACCGGAGCAGGGACCATCGGAGCAGCTGCCCCAGCTCCCTCAGGTGCCACCAGGGCATTCCAAACCCCCAGGATGGGATTCCCTCTTCCTCAAAGCCATTTCCAGCCCAGCGAAGCAGCCGTGCTGGGACCGCCAAGGAGGGAAAGAGATTTCCTTTGCCTTGGGGCTCAGTCCCAGGATGGGTCCCAGGAGCCGGAATGGAACCATTTGTCACGGATTGCTGAAGSAACAGATCACAAAGGGCTGCTGATTGGATTGGGAACTCGGAGCACGATCCTTCATCCCTCACTGGCGGGGAGGAGGTGGGGACTGAGCTCTCCGTGTTCCTTTCCCATTCCCGAAAGTTCCAGGTTCACATCTGGCTGCAATCTCCGCTGCAGAGGCTGGCTCGGATCTCCATCCCGAGCATCCCGGCGGCTGCTCCAGGGTCGGGGCTCACGGGGATCCCTGGGACGCGCCTGGTGGCACCGGGACAGGCTCTGGTGGCACCGGGACAGGCTCTGGTGGCACCGGGATAGGCTCTTCCCTTGTCCCCGAGCCATGGGCGAGCCCAGCCCTGTCCACCTGTCCGGTGACTGATTCCATCAGGTCTCATTTCCCCTCCAGAGCCCTGGGAAGCCTCCCAGCACCCGGCGTGCGGACACGAGCCGGAGTCATCGCGGCTAATGAGATCAAAGGACGGGCTGTTATCTCCCCGCTCCTGCCGGGAGCTGCGGGAGCTGCCGGRCTCCGGCTGGGAACACCCAAATTCCCACCGCTCCCCGCCTGACCGCGAGGGAAGGGAATAATTCCCACCTCCGAGAGAATTTGAAAATTGAAAGTAGCATCTATTGAGCTCCTCCGAGCGGTTTCAAAGGCCTTGCAAGGCTGCGGTGGCCATTGTGCGGCGGGTAATTCTGTGTCACAACTAATTAGCGCCTAATAGCCGTGCTGGGGACAAAGTCCCCGCYTGACAAGAGAAGTCTCTTCGGGCTCGCATTCAGGCCTAATCTGACCCTGAATAGCGGAGATTACATGAGGTAATACAGCAGTTATTTCTACCTGCTGTAGTTCATAAGCTCCATCTCCAGCTGAGGCAGAGCCCCCCTCCCCCTTTACAAAGATTATTTGTCATTAAAATGCTCGGGAGCTTTTTTTTTCCC
>NW_026623855.1:331018-338919 GCF_030028575.1 Malurus melanocephalus | reverse complement strand
CAGAGCCAGCTGCCCCCTCAGACATGCATCACATCACCAGGACATGTCCCATGCCTGGGACAACACCAGACAGGCTGGATTTCCTCAGGATTGTGATGGGAATAAATTGGGGTTGGGTGATGGTTGGAAATTATTGGGGCAATCAGCAAACCCYTGTCCTGGCTGGTAGACCTCCAAGAGACATTGCCTCACTTTGTGTCTTCGGAGAAAACGAGATTTTCCTGGAGAGCTCAAAGCGGTGCTGCCACACTCTGCATGTTTTGAGGAAATGAGATTTTTCTGGGTTCAAATCCACTGKTCCAGGCTGACACCTGGAGGTGCAGGTCAACAGGCACTGAGGTGTTGCTTCAGGCTGATTTTTGTTTGTGCTGCAAAGAGCTGAGYAAGGTTGAAATCTGTGCTCTGAATAGAGGGACTTTTCCAAGGCCTGGAGAGCAGCTTACATGGGATTTGTGAATTTTCTCTCTTTTTAGTCAATAGCTTTTCTCCCTCTTTGGAATTTTCCAAAAAACCCCAAGAAATTATTTACAGTTTTTCTCCTACCCTGGCCCTCCTTTCTCCCCTCCCCTCACGCCTCCACCTGGCCCTGTGAGGTGCTCGGTCCTGGTGCTGCATCACATCCCTGTCCCTGGAAAGCCCCTCACCCACTGCTCCTTCCCCCACCTCTCCCAGGAATTTGTATTTCTCGACCCTGGCACAGGGTGCCCAGAGAAGCTGTGGCTGCCCCTRGATCMCTTTGAGTGCCCAAGGCCAGGCTGGACATTGGGGCTGGGAGCAGCCTGGSAMAGTGGGAGGTGTCCCTGCCAYGGGATGGGATTTAATCTCCCTGCCACTCAAACCATTCTGGGATTCTCTGATGATTCCAATCCCTTTCCAAACTTTCCCCTCACAAGTCCCTCAGCCTGAGCCTCCCCGTTGCCTCCTTCCTGAGCCTCCTGCTTTCCCTGCTCCAGCCCTGAGCTCCCAGCTCCGTGCCAGGCATGGCCACAATGGGCAGAGCCTGGGCCACGCTGAGGTTTTTGGCAAGGAAACCCTCTCAGCTCCTCCTCTGGAGCACGTTCAGCCCAGGGCCAGCACCAGGACCTGCCATCCAGTGCCCAGGGAAGGCTCCATGTGGGACCCAAAACAAGGCATTTCCATTTTCATCCAGTGATTCCAGGGGAGGCTCCATGTGGGAATCCAAAAAAGGCGTTTCCATTTCCATTTTTCCCCAGTGGTTCCAGTGCCAGATGTGCTTTAAATGCCAGCCCAGGCACACGAGGGAATGGGTCAGGGATGCTCCAGSCGGGAGACAGCAGCTCCCACCCGACCTTTTGGAGGGAGAAACAGCACAAAGAACCCAAAGTAATAAATCCAACATGTTATAGAAAGATCAAAACTTCGCCAGAGCGTTACCGAAAGGGAGGAATCTCTCCTTGGGTTTTTTTTTTTTTTTCCCTTGCAGCAAACACATAAAACCCCCCGCCAAGAGAAGAACATCCTTCTGGAGCTSCACAGCTTGGGGAGGATCCTTCAGCAAATTCGGTGGGGAAGGGGGGCCACTCCAGTGCAGAAACCCCACACTGGCACGGGGTGTGGCACAAAAGGAGGGGCTGGTGGCACAGGTGAGTCTGTGCGTAGTGTGGGGTGACAGGGACAGCCCTCAAAACCTGCTGAGCCTGCGGAAAGATCCCCCAGCTGAGGCGTTTGGGATGAAGCCGTGCCGGAGCAGCTCCCGTGGCTGTAAACGCCTCGGGGGTGTTTATTTGGAGAGGGGAGGGAGGCACAGAGCGCTGAGCTGCGGCTGCAGAGGCTCCGAGGCTGCTCTGTGACACAGAGCTCATCCACCGCCTGTGCTGGGATCAGATCGGGAATCCTGCGGGATGCAGCGCCTCATTCCAAACATTGCGCTCTTCTTCCGTCGCTCTTGCCTTGTGTCACACAGATTTGCCTCCTCAGGCACACGAAGGACAGCTCCTGCTTACACAGGGGGCTGATTTGGGATTTTATTTGATAAAGAAGTATCTGGTGCCTTGTGTGAAATGGATTTTTATTCTGGAAAGGGAATCAAACTTCTGTTCCAGGRTAGATTTGATTAAACCCCTGGACATTCTCCTTCCTTTGGGTCAATAAGATTTGCCACAGGACGATTTTCTCACTTTCTGCAAAACTTACTCCYGCTGTGTGGCTGAAGGCAGAAAAAGAGCAAAATTCACCTGTTCCTGCCCCTGTCCCACCTGGCAGGGCCCCGAGGGCCACCCCAGCCCAAGCCAAACGTGGGAAATGTGAAATCCCATAAAAACACGGCCGTTTTTCACATCCACTTTTCCTTCTGATTCTTAACAGGGAGAAAAACAACAGAAGGACGGGGGACCCAAATCTCTGTGAAAACTCCACTGCTTTCCGTGGGTTCCAGGGCGGGGCCAGCCCTGAACCCCCTTCACAAGCCCCGGGGAGGGGCGGGAGGGCTCGGTGACTCCTAATGAGTACTAATGAGTATTGATGAATACTAATGAGTATTAATGAGTGGGCGGGTCCCAGACTGAGCGGGCTGGGCCAGGTTTGGCTGAGGAGCACGAAAAGAGCAGCTCCGGTGCCTCTGCCCCGCTCTCGCAGCGCCCCGGCCCCAGAGCCAACCCCAAGCTGCCCAGAGCTGCTCCCAGAGCCCCCCAGAGCCCCCCAGAACCCCCAGCCGGAGTTTCCCGCATTCCCGCGGCTCTGCATGGGCTCTATGGCCCGGAGCAGCGGCCGCCAAGCCCCATCCCGCTCCTCAGCCCGCCCGGGTCACGGCTCGGGATCGGCACCGGCACAGACCCCACAGCGCTGCAGGATCCTCTCCTCCCGTCAGGGCTGCAAGGAGGAGTCGGGACATTTCAGGAGGCGCTGGGAGTCCCAGGATGAGCGGGTCCGGTGGGCACCACCCTGCAAAGATCCATAAAAGCCACGTAAAAGTCAGAGTGCCACCTTCATGGGATCATGGGATCCCARAAGGGTTTGGGTTGGAAGGACCTTAAATCCCACCCAGTGCCACCCCTGCCATGGCAGGGACACCTCCCACTGTCCCAGGCTGCTCCCAGCCCCAATGTCCAGCCTGGCCTTGGGCACTCAAAGGGATCCAGGGGCAGCCACAGCTTCTCTGGGCACCCTGTCCCATGTCACATCCATAAGCAACCTCCCCCTCTCCCCAAAATCTCCAGGATGGAGCTGACAAATAAGAACCGATGCCTGAAAAGTGGCCGGGGTAGCCAAGGAAAGTTGGGAAGAGTCGAGGAGAGCCATATGGTTCCAGCACTCCCTAAAAATATAATTGCTGCCTTCAGGTGGCCACACACCCTCTCCTTCTAATGAGAGCGATATTGAAAGACCCGAACTGTTTATGTGACATTTCAATAAATAATGCGGAGATTTGACAACATTTCCATATTCCTCCTTTAATGTCTGAATGTCTCTGACTTAATCCCAGTTCCTTGGCATTTATTACTGTTTGTTACACTAACAAGTGAGATTATGAGAATTCTAATGAAGGCTTCCAGTGAAAACCTCTGTGATTAAAATGCCATAATAACAGTTGCATGCATTTATGTCCCTGATTATCATAATCTATTTAGCACAAGTAAACACACAAACAGAAGGAGAAAAGCGAGCCCACTGCCACTCCAGCGAAAGGAGAATTGGAAATGAGGGAGAAACAATGTAAATATGTAAATGTCTTTGTGTATTCTTTTTATCTTTTTTTCTCATCCTTGCTTCCCCCCCCAGCCCCCCGCCCCCGTGTGCTAATGAGACATCCATGGTTCGTCACATGTGGTCCCTCTTTGCTGGCCGGGGTGCGGGTTTTGGGCCATCTGCTGGGGCCACTGTGCCGAACAAAGGCACCCCGAGGGCGGGGGGGACACTGCCGCAACCTTTGACATCACGGCCGACGAGCACTGGTGTCCTCCCGGCGCGGGGCTTTGATTTGTTCACTCCCAACGCTTCGTTCAGCTGTTCCCCCGTGAATGCCCGTCCCGGGAAGGCTCCAGCCCCCCAAAACTCTCAGCACACAGAGGAGAATACTCGCCAAATTTCTAATAGAGATTTTCATTTCCAGCCTTTTTTGTATTTTTTTTTTTTTCATATTAAAGAGCAATTCAAGTGAGAGCCTTGTGGGAGGGAATTGTCCCCTTCTGCTCTGGGCTGGGACGGCCTCACCTCCAGTGCTGGAGACAGTTCTGGGTGTCTCAATATAAGAAAGACCCACAAGAGCGGGTCCTACACGAGGATGGGGAAGGGTCTGGAGAGGTCACACGAGGTCACTTGGTCAGTTCAGCCTGGAGGAGCCTGAGGGCAGAGCTCCCCGGGGCTGCAGCTCCTCCAGAGGGGCAGCGCAGGGACAGCTCCGATCTCTGCTCTGGGACAGGGACAGAGCCAGGGCAGGCTGAGGCTGGAGAGCAGGGAAAGGTTCTTCTGTCCCCAGAGGGTGCTGGCACTGCCCAGGCTCCCCAGGGAACGGGCACGGCCCCGAGGCTGCCAGAGCTCCAGGAGYGTTTGGACAGCGCTGCCAGGGATGCACAGGCTGGGATTGCTGGGGGGGCTGGGCAGGGACAGGGGTGGCACTGGGTGAYCCTGGRGGTCATTTCCACTCAGGATATTCTGTAATTCCAATTTCTCCATTCCAAGGACTCCCACAGCACTGTCACTGAAAAGCCCATGGCCAGGCAGTGTTTCCACAACCACTRTTACCTCCATATCAAACCCACCCTGAAGGCACCAACACCCCTGGATGAGGGATCATTTCCACAGCAACAAAATCCCCGGGGCTCAGTCAGACAGGTGCATTCACCTGGTAGCATAAGGAATTTTAAAGTGCTTTCCTCAGGAGCACAGACYAAAGACATACCTGAGGGAAAACTGATTTACAGCATTTGCAGGGGAAGCAAAACACACCTATGTGTTTTCAGTTCTGCTCATCACTAAAACTTTGCCAGGGCTGGTTCATTTTTAGGGACAAACCCAAGACATGCGAAGTGGAAAAGAGAAGAAGGGAAGTACACAAGTGACACAAGCAAGCAGCAAAATGTGACAAAGAGTTATGAAAATGCTGTTCAGTAAACTTTAAATGAGAACTAAAAATTCCTGCTGCATTATAGGGGAAGAAAGACATGGAATGGATCCAGAGGATGCTGTGGATGCCCCAAGTGCTGGAGCTCCTCCTGCTCTGGAGCCTGGGAGGAGGCTGGGAGAGCTGGGGGTGCTCACCTGGGGAMGGGAAGGATCCAGGGAGAGCTCAGAGCCCCTGCCAGGGCCTGAAGGGGCTCCAGGAGAGCTGGAGAAGGACTGGGGACAAGGGCTGCAGGGACAGGAGCCAGGGAATGGCTTCCCAGTGCCAGAGGGCAGGGCCAGATGGGATATTGGGCAGGGCCAGATGGGATATTGGGCAGGAATTGTTCCCTGGGAGGGTGGGCAGGCCCTGGCACAGGGTGCCCAGAGAAGCTGTGGCTGCCCCTGGATCCCTTKSARTGYCCAAGGCCAGGCTGGACAYTGGGRCWGGGAGCAGCCTGGGACAGTGGGAGGTGTCCCTGCCATGGCAGGGGCTGGACGGGAGGAGCTTTAAGTCCTTCCAGTYTGACTCTTTGAAATGCCCCTGTCATCACAATTCACCCTTTAATTTGAATTTTCAACTCATTAAAAAGAAAAAAAAAAAAATCTTACCCCTGTTTCTTCCAATGGAAAACGCAGGTTTGAGTTTGGGGGAATTTCCGTGGGATGTGTCTGTGTTCCTCCACCTTATTTATTTTCACCTGGATTTATGGACATTTTCACTTTTTCAAGAGCCTTATAAAGGGCAGAGTTGGAAGGGACCTYAAAGCCCATCCAGTGCCACCTGGGCCTCTCCACCCTCCCAGGGAACAATTCCTGCCCAATACCCCATCTGGCCCTGCCCTCTGGTTTCTGCCCTGAAAGGTTTCTTCTCAGCTTCTCCAGGCCTGCAAGGCCACAATGAGGTCACCCCAGAGCTTTCTCCTCTCCAGGCTGAGCAATCCCAAGTCATTCCCGTTAATCCCAGGGATGTGAGACTGATTCCAGTGATCGGGAGAGACGACTGAGCTGACAGACATAAGACCCAGAATCCGGCCTGGGTTTTAAACAGCAATTTAATTATTATGTTCTTGATGACAGCAGGCTCACGAGTGTCAAAAGTTTATAAATAAAGAGGGTTTTTTTTTCCTGCTGGATGAGAACAGGAGATGGCCAATTTCCTGCATGTTTTTAATCCTGCAAATATCACAAACATCAGCTCTGGTATTTCTGAGACTTCCCTCTGGGTGACTCCTGTGAAGATGAGAAGCTTTTCCAGTCTCTGATTGAATGGGAAGACATGCTGAGCTTTTGGCAAAGAGCATGTGTCTCCAACATTTCCATGGAACAAGTGTTAACAAAAACAAACCCAGCGCTGGAAAAGAGGAGAATCCCGAGGGAATAACTGCGACTGCCCTGCTCAACGAACTCGAGTTTCYTTCTTGGAGATCACAGGTATCAAATGTGTTAATTGGGCAGGTGGAGCTGCACCAAAACGTGCGGGCTGAGCTTCACCTGGAGGTGCAAACAACAAAATACATCTGTACCTGATTGAGACACAACCAGAAATAAATTAATGTAAAGAAAAAAAAAAACAAAAACAAACAAAAAAAAAACCCAAAAAAAACCCCAAAAAACAAAGAAAACGAGGGAAAAGGGCCAAACCTGAATGCTGCAGTTGTTCCCTTCGTGAATCTCCCCTCACACCTTTGAGCAGTGGGCAAAGAGTTCACTGAGCTCGCCCTTGCTGCCAGGTGCTGAGCTTTGTGCTCCAGAGGGGTTTGGGGAGGGGCAGCGGTGACCCCAGTGGGGTCCTGAAAATCCCGCACTAAACGGGGAAGTTTCAGAGGCTCCGGAGCTGCGAAGCCCGGGCTGGAGCGCCGCGAACAGATGGGAGGCAGACAGCTCTGGCTTTCGAGGCAGCGCTCAAACTGTTTTCAGCTGCAGGAGCTGCAGCCACACCCCGGCCCTCGGTCCTTCGGATGCCTCRGATTCCTCCCGGCCGGACCGGGCAGCTCCAGCGGATTCCCTGGGCCGTGGGCTCCGGGAGAATGCGGGCAATAAACCCCCTGCAACAATAACCTAATGACATTCCGAGTGATTTCTAGCATGAAAGCAATAGTCTGGTTTTTATTAAGTTATCACTTCATCATGTTCCCTGATTGCCTTCATTCATGCCTTAGTTGTCTACAGACGCTATTAAAAAAAATAATACATATTCATAGCCAAGAAAATGGGCTCTGCTCCACATTTTAGTGTCAAAATCAAGTTCGGGTGAAGGGCTCCTCTGGGAACCCTCCGGGGCCGCTTCCCGGGATGCGCCAGCGAGAGGCGGCTGCGATGCGGAGCCTTCCCGAGTCCGGGGAGGGGGAGGTGCGACGTTTCATTTGTCATCTCACGGCAGAGAGCAGGTCCTTCTTCCCCGCACCCCCCTGACAGGACGGCAGAGCAGCATCGGGCGGTCCCTGTCCCGATCTTGCTCCCGATCCCGATCCCAATCCCAATCCCGGTCCCGCGCAAACCCCACTCTCCCGCGGGTTCGTGTCCAGACGTATGGACAGCGGTCACCAAAGACATTTCTCCCTTAGGGACTCAGATCCCGAGATTTGCTGCGGAGTTGGGGAGGGRTTTCCTCTCTGGAGGGGGGAGAAAAAGAAAAGAAATTAAAGAAACAAAAAAAAAAACAACCCGAAAATGGAAGAAAAGGAAAAACAAAAAAAGAAAGAGGGTGAAAGGGGAAAGGAGAAAAAGGAAAAGGGAAAGGAAAAGAAGAACGGGAAGCAGAAGGAAAAGAGGAAGGGGAAAAGGAAAAGGAAAAGGAAAAGGAAACGGAAAAGGAAAAGGAGCCAGCCCGCTGCCAGTTC
>NW_026623855.1:327128-329157 GCF_030028575.1 Malurus melanocephalus | reverse complement strand
CTGCTGCCGTGCTCGCCCGTCCCGGCGCGCCGCTCGCCACGGCCGCCCCGCGCACGGTGAGTGCCCCCCGCACCCGCGCAGCCCGCGAGGATCCGCGCCCCGGCCCAGCGGACAGGAGCGAAGGGAGGGACGGGACGGGAAGGGACGGGACGGGACGGGACGGGAGCCGCCCCCCGGCGAGGGGAGGGAGGGCAGCGGAGCCGGTCCCACCGGGGCCGTGGCTCCCCGGACTGGCCGAGCGGTCTCTCCGACGGGGCGGGCGGGCGAGCGCTGCGCCCCGGCGAGTGCGGCGGGCGCTGACCGGGACCGCCCTCGGGCTCTCTCCCCTCTCGCAGGCTGCCCGGTGCGCACCGCCGCCCCGCCCGTCGGGCCATGGACTCGGACGCCAGCCTGGTTTCCAGCCGCCCGTCCTCCCCGGAGCCCGATGACCTCTTCCTCACGGCCAGGAATAAAGGCAGCGGCGGGGGCTTCACGGGCGGCACCGTGTCCAGCTCCACGCAGAGCGACTCCCCGCCRGAGCTGAGCGCCGAGCTGCGCAGCGCCATGAGCGCTGCGGGGGTGGTGGTGGTGGACAAGCTGGGCTTCAAGTCCTCGTCGTCGTCCTCGTCGTCGTCCTCCTCTTCCTCCTCCAAGAAGGACAAGAAGCAGATGACGGAGCCGGAGCTGCAGCAGCTGCGGCTGAAGATCAACAGCCGGGAGCGCAAGCGGATGCACGACCTGAACATCGCCATGGACGGGCTGCGGGAGGTGATGCCCTACGCGCACGGCCCGTCGGTGCGCAAGCTCTCCAAGATCGCCACGCTGCTCCTGGCGCGCAACTACATCCTCATGCTCACCAACTCCCTGGAAGAGATGAAGCGCCTGGTCAGCGAGATCTACGGCGGCCACCACGCCGGCTTCCACCCCGCCGCCTGCCCCGGGGGCATGGGCGCCCACTCGGCGCCGCTGCCCGGGCACCCGGGCCACCCGGCCTCGCACCCCGTGCACCACCCGATCCTGCCCCCCGCCGCCGTCTCCAGCGCCTCCCTGCCCGGCTCGGGCCTCTCGGCCGTCAGCTCCATCCGGCCCCCGCACGGGCTCCTCAAGTCGCCCTCGGCCGCCGCCGCCGCCGCCGCCCCGCTGGGCAGCGGCTTTCAGCACTGGGGGGGGATGCCGTGCCCCTGCAGCATGTGCCAGGTGTCGGCCCCACCGCACCACCACGTCTCCGGCATGGGCACCGCCAGCCTGCCCAGATTAACCACYGACACCAAATGAGCCCCTCGGCGGGGCGGCCCCGCCGCGCCCCCGCCACCCCGGCACCTCCAGGACCTACAAACGCGGGACCCCCCCGCTCCGCTCCCGGGGCCGCCGGAGGGGCGACGGGAGGGGATGGAGCCCGGCCCCGCTGCTCCTGCCCTGCTCCCCAAAAGCTGGGAGAACCTTCCCCGGCACGAGTAAAGCCCCGGCGCATCTCCTGTGTTTTTAATTTTCCGTCGCTGCCGAGAATTCTGGAGGAGGGGAGAGCGGCGGTGCCCGGGCTCGCCGAGAATGGAGGAACCAAAACTGCAGAGGGGCTTTGGCTCGTTTATTTGTTTGTTTGTTCGTTCCCTCCCCTCTCCCGGTCTGGTTTCTGCACGTAGAGCCTTTGGAGCTCTTCCTGGGTCCCATCCTCCCGGAAAGCCCATCCCCGGGGCTCCCGGAGCAGGCAGGAGCAGCGGCTCTGCGGGTGGAAGTGCAGCCGGGAATGTCGGTTTATTCCCCGCTTTCCCCGCTCCCCARCCCGCCGGGGGGTTTTGTCGGTTTTCTTTTCGGTTCGGGATTTGTAAATAGACGAAAACGACGCGAGTCCGCTCTGCCTGAGCTTTCCGTCCGTGCACTTGTTCTGTGTCAGCCTCATGAGTGAAAAAGGGGTCGGTTTGCCTTGATTTCGTTGGTTTGGGTTCTTGGGGTTTGTTGGTTTGTTTTACTTTTAAGCGTATAACACCTTTGTTTTGTTTCTTTTTTTTTTTTTTTTTTTTTTTTTTTTTTTTTTTTTTTTTTTTTTTTTTTT
>NW_026623855.1:307228-326573 GCF_030028575.1 Malurus melanocephalus | reverse complement strand
GGGGCTTTTTTCCTTCCTCATTTGTTCCCTTCAGAACCAGGGCTGCAAGGGAAAACAGGTACCGCGTCCGTAACGGGCAAATTTTTGTCTATCGAATCCAGCGCTTGGCAAAAGAGAACTATTCATTAAATATTAATTCGGGGAGAGGAAACGTTCGACCAGGCGCTGGGGAGTTCGCTCACTGCGATGGCTTCTGCTCATTTGACCTTCAACCAAAAACCCACCAAACGAAAATCCACGGAAAGCAAAACTCYTTGGAGACAACCCCTTTTTTTTTTCTCCCTTCCCGAGGTCTCTCGTGTCCGTGGCCCGGGGGGATTTTGGCAGTTCTGGATGCGGGTATTTGGGCAGGAGATATTTCGCACATCCCGAGCAAAGCGCTGCCGTGCTTTTGAGGAAAAGGAGGTCGGGGGGCTCCGGGACGGGCTGAGGTTCCCACGGTGCTCTCGGGGGTGCGGGTGGGCAGGAGCCCGCAAGATCCGAGTCCTCGCCGGGGTAGAGCCTTTCTCATCTCTCTCTGCAAACCAACAAACGGMTGGACATTTATTTAAAATAACTAAGGGCTGCATCGCATAAATACACTATTATTTATAAATTCTGCCGGCTCGTGGGGGATTTCTGAGCGCAGACACCCGCGGGGAGTGAGAGCCAATCCGGACCCAGGGGATTTTTGTTTGCTTTGGATTTTTTTCCTCTGTAACCGAGGCGGTCCCCGGCGGCCGGGCCGGACCGGGGTCCCCGCGGGCTCCACCGCCCCTCCGCGCTCTGGCGGGGTCGACTCCATCCTTCCAAACAGCCCCTCCCGCCAAGGAAAGAGGGGTTGGGGCAGGAGTGCCCCCAYCCCGGCACCCTCCCCGCGGTTATGGGAACACCCCCGGGCCCACAGGGATTCTCCCGTCCCCAGCACCCTCCGGCCAGCAGTTCTGGGCCAGCCCAGCCCCGGGGACACACGGCGAGCACCGCGCTGCTTGCCCAGGTGCCCTCCCTGCCTCGGCTGCCTCCGGGCTGCCCCGGCTCCAGGGGCCGCCTCAGGGTGTCGGTTCTGAGCCGCTCTGCGATCCTCCGGCACAAACCCCCCGTTCCTGACTCCTCCCGCGGCGGGAGGAAGCCCAGAACAGGGAGCGGGCATCCAGGTGTCTGCGGGCGCCTTGGGACGGTGCCCCCGACGGGAACGCTTCTACCGGGCTCCGCTGCAAGCCAAGGGAGAGCGGGCAAAGACCACCGCAGTCCCCGCAGCTCCTCGCCGAGCCCCCGGCTGCCCGGGGCTGCTGAGCCCCTCCGGGGGCAGGACGGGGAGCTGTCGTCAGGGATGCAGCCCCCGGCCCCGGTTTGGCTCCCGGAGCCSCGTTACCGTGCCCTACACCCCCCTGCACCCCCCATCTGTGGGGAGGCCGCAATAAGCAGAGCAGCTTTCCCAATTAGCAGAGCTCCGGCGAGGCAGCGCTGCTGCGGAGGAAGGGCAGGAGCAGGTGAGAATTAGAGGGAGCATCATTAGGAGCTGTTCTTTGTCTCTATTAAAGGCAATAATTAGCGCCCTGACAGATGCAAAAGTCGGCAGTGGCCAGAAGCTGCTAAATCCCGCTCGGCTGCCCGCGCGGCTCGCGCCCGGAGGGGCCAGTCCTTGTCGCTAACAGGTGGCCCCGGGGAGCCCCGACGGCCATGGGGGGATCGTGGGGACCCGGCTTTCCTACGGGGGCGTTTCGGCCCCACCGGTGACAGAAGCAGCGAGGACAGAATCACCCCCCCCCCCCCCCCGGGAATGTCCCCTGCCCCCTGCGCATCCTCGCCCGGAGCGGCGGAGCCCCGGGGCCAGTGCCGAGCCGTGCCGGGCCACCGCCGGCTGTGCTCCCCGGGCCCCTCCTCACGGGCTACCTGCAGACGAAATCAGCCCCCTCCAAGATATGGGCCCCCTCCAAGAGCTCCCCATATGCTCCAGGCCCAGGGAGAGCCCCGCGGGCCCCCCGGCCCCTCCCGTAGCCGGGTAAGGTTACGGGAGCGGGGGCGCCCCGTCTGCTCCGCGGGTCACCTGCCCGAGAGCCCCAGGGACCGACACCACTTCCGCACGGACCCTTCTTCCCCCGCTCCTGGGCTTTTAGGCGCACTCAGATTTATCGCAACCTGTCCCGACAGGAGGAGGAAGCTCCTGCCCGCAGATCCCGGCGTCTGAGCCGGCTCGCTCCTCACCCCTCCCTCCTTTCCTTCCTCTTTTCACAGCCTCCTCCCCACTTTCCCCTTCTCTTTCCCTCCTTCCCCACTTCCCCTTTCTCTCTTTCATTTTTCTCCTTCTCTTCCCCACCGAATCTCAGGCCCAGAAAGGGAGAGAGGGAAATCCAGAGCTSRTCAGRGACTGSAGTGACAGGACAAGGACCAAGRCGTTCAGACTGGGAGAGGGGAAACTTAGGTTCAATATTGGGCARGAATTGTTCCCTGGGAGGGTGGGCAGGCCCTGGCACAGGGTGYCCAGAGAAGCTGTGGCTGCCCCTGGATCCCTTTGAGTGCCCAAGGCCAGGCTGGACATTGGGGCTGGGAGCAGCCTGGGACAGTGGGAGGTGTCCCTGCCATGGCAGRGGTGGCAYTGGGTGGGATTTAAGATCCTTCYAACCCATTCCAAAACCCAACAGGAAGGGCAAGGTTGTCCACGTCTTGCTTGAACTCGGGATTTCTTCAGCCTCTGCCAGGAAAATTTTAAGCCAAGTAGACCAAAATCTGCTGCAAACCCCTGACTGAAACATTTTTCTTCCTCAGKGCTCCTGCTCTGCTTCCTGCCAGTGCAGTCCTGTGGGATGGGATGTGCCAGAGCCCCTGCATGGGGCTGCAGGCTCCTTCCCTTTCACTGGAATGAATGTTCAGAGGGAGCATCCAAARCCCCCTCAAAAGCTTTCTAAAATCCATCTTTGACAGGAAAATGTGATTCCTTTTGAGCTTGAAAGCTCTCCCCAGTAACACAAACCAGGGCCTGTGSCAGGGCGAGGTTTGCAGGCACAGGTCACACACCCCTCCTTGCATGTAAAGGTTGAACACACAAAATACTCATTTTCCCCCATGAAAATCTCATCACGCTGATATTCTGGGGCCAAACTGCCCCAGGCCAGCACTGCAGAGTTGGGGCAGAGTCCCCACGGCAGAGCCAGRGCTGGATGTGACCAGTGCTTCCTGGGGCGCAATTCCCAGATTAAATCCTCGGCCCAGCCCTGGGATGGGGGATCCTGTGCTACTGTTCTTGTTTTCCCCTTCCAGCAGTGAAASGCTGATGTCCCGTGCACTGACTGATGGCCCAGGGGACCCTGCTGTGACACAGCCACACTCTGATGGTGCCAGCAGCTCTCGTTGTGGCAGGACAGAGCTCTGATGTCCCTGTCAGGGGCTTTTCCGTACCTCTGGGGATCAGAGACCTCCAGGCCCGGGACTCGACGTTACCCAGGTTATTCCTAAAGCTCAGGTGCAGCTGAGGRCTGGATTTTCCCAAGAGTTACCACAGAATCCCACAAGTTTGGGGTGGGAAGGGACCTCTGAGATCCCCCAGTCCCACTCCCCGCTCAGGCAGGGTCACCTGGGGCAGTGACACAGGAAYACRTCCRRGTGGTTTCACTCATTAAAAGGGTCCAGCTGTAAATACTGGATCAACAAGGAAACTGCAGCACTACCTGGATCAGTTTTTGTAGCAGACACATCTCAAAACCTCTCTCAAAGGGTCAAGGTCTAAAAAACTTGGAAAAAAAAAGAGTTTTGTAATTTGCCCACTTTTTAAACTTGYAGAGATGAGGGGTTTGTATCATTGAGAAAAACAAAGTGTAAACGCCCCACCCCACACCAGAATAAACAGACAAATTTTTTTCAGTATTCAGAAGTGAGGAGAAACTTCCTCATGAAGAAGAGGAATTTCATGAAATCTTMATCAGACTAAGTTATAATTATGTTGCTATTAGAAGTTATGATAAGGAAAAAATGTAGCTCATTAAGGAAAACGAAATAAAAATGCCTCAGTGTTTTGTCTGGAAAAGCATTTTGCTGGAAAATTCATTGGAATCAGGAGAACCTTCAGTGGATCATTCATTTGAGGGCTGTTTCCTGACAAAAAAATAACACCACCAGTGCTGGTCCTGATCAGCACACCACAGATAAATTGATTACGAATATGAGTCATTAATTGAATGAATGTTTTAATGTTTTAATCATGTTTTAATCGTGTTTTAATCACGTTTTAATCACGTTTTAATCATGTTTTAATCATGTTTTAGTCATGTTTTAGTCATGTTTTAATCATGTTTTAGTCATTCAAAAAATTGTGAACTAAGATGGGCTTTAATGAGCAACAGAAAAATTCTCTCTTTTTAAAAATTTCCAGACCAGGTGGGATTTGGGGGCTGTCCTGTGCAGGGCTGGGAGTGGCAGTTTGGTGATCCTTGGGGGTTGGGATTTCCATGATTCCATGATTCTCCTGGCTGGTTCAGCCTTTGTAAATCCCTCCCCGCTGCTCTCCCTCCTGGGCCGGGGCTTCCAGAGGGGTCTGTGCTGCTTTCAGAGACCTCACRGCCGCACCCTAAAGCTTTTTGCAGATTCCCGGCCCATCCTGCTGGGAACAGGGAAGCAAGAAGGGAAAAGGCAGGGCCCGAAGAGCCCCGGGGGTGCTGCAGCCCTCGGGAATCACCGACAGCGCATCCTCGGGAAGCCCCCGAGCTTACCCCGCAGCTTTTCCCCCGAAAAGATGGATGTAAATGCAAAAGAGTGTTTCCTTTCGCCATTCACGGCCATTCTTGGCATTGGCTTTAGAAGTTTTGTTCTGCCATTTATCTTCACTTGTTGGAGATGTCTTGACAAACTCCTGAGAATTAATTTCCCATCAGCTTTTGGGCTGCTCTCCTTGAACTGCCAGGTCAGCTCTCACCATATGCATTCGAAGGGGTTATCGGGATGGGCCACCCTGCTCCATTGTCCCCGCGCAGGGCTGTCCCTGTCCCCCAGGAAAGCARTGTCATGCACATGGGGACAGCTCGGAGGGACTGCACTCCTCTCCTGTCATCAATCATCTCATCCCGCTGCCAAACCCAACACAATTGGATCAGGCCCAGTACCGGGGGTGTTCCCCGACACGCTGGAGTGTGCCTTTTACTTTAATATATTCCCAATGTTGATCCTATTAGCAGGGAAAATCAATCAATCACTGTCAGCAAACATCACCGGGCTGCAGATTGATCACAGTGTCAGGATTGTTGGAGGATCCTGCAGATGCAGCAGGCATTTGTTAAATGCTATTTTCAGAAAGACATATACATATATGTATAAGACACATTTATACACCTCTTTGTCTGCTTGGAAAAGAGAAGAAAAAAAAAAAAAACAGAAAGACACAAGCAATTCTTGGTTTTTTGGGGCTTTTATTTGGACTGGATTTTTTTTTATATTTTTTTTTTTTCCAAAAGCAGCCACAGAGTTAATCACTCTTATAAAAAAAATCCTTTTGAGTAAAAAATTAGCAGCGTTTTGGGTGGGGGATCTTGTTTTGTTCTTCCTGGGGAGTGGAGCGAGGTTGGCCTTGCTGTGCCTAAGGAGAGGAGGTTGGAGATGTGCGCAGGGAGAGGGGAACTCCAGACTCTCTCCAGAGTGGAGGTGGGGAGTTTTCCACGGGACAGAAACCCCTCCAAATGGGAATTCACCCCCTCGCTGTGCTCAGCCCCCATTTGGGRCTGGGCTGAGTTTCTGTCCCCTCTCCCTCTCTCCTTCCCCCAGCAGAAATGATTCCATTTGAATTTAATGCTGCTCCAGGGACAGAGAAATGTTTCCCTGCCAAGGGCAGTGCAGGGAGCTGAGCACACCAGGACTGCAAGAACTGCTCCTATCCCACACCCATTCCAGAGTCCCAAAAGGGATGGGGAGAATCCCTCTTCAAGCCAGAACTTCAGGCACAGAGGGCAGAAAACGGGGGAGGGGAAAGGAGCTGCGTTCAGAAAAAYGTGTGAGGGCTCTTGAGATGATTCCTCTCAGYTGCCCAGRGAAGCTGTGGCTGCCCCTGGATCTCTTTGAGTGCCCAAGACCAGGCTGGACATTGGGGCTGGGAGCAGCCTGGATCCTGTGGGAATCCCAGGAGATCACACAGGGCACAGGGGAGCAGGGCCAGGACCCCYATGGGTCCCTCCCAGCTCGGAATATCCTGGGATTCCAGGATCCTCTGAGGGGTTTATTGCTCCCACCAAGGCCTGGGGAGTCTGTGGAAATCACCCCAAGTCACAGCTCTTCCCACCTGCAGACTTTGCTCATGCAATGTTGCCAAAATTGATTAGAAATTAAATTAGAGAAAGGTAGAAAAAGCGAAAAAATTCCTCGATGGGAACGGAGCTCGTGGGAAAGGGAAGAGGCTGTGACATCCCARGAGCTCTGACAGGGCTTGAGGTGTTTGGAAGTGATGGGAAAGGGAGRAGGGAAGGATCAGCTCCCAGGAAAGCTGCCCCAGATCAGGAGTCAGCCCTGGGCACACCCCGGCATTTTGAATCTGCCATTCCCGGAGAAGGGCAGGACAGAACCCCGGAGCCATCCAGCCCCAGGCACTGCCTCCTGCCCACAAAAACCCCAAAAGCTGCAGGAGGAGAGGGGAGGAGGGACAGAGGGAAACGCAAATCCGTGGCACCCAGACGTGTCCTGGAAGGGAGGAGTCGCTGCGAGGTGGGGATGTGAAGAGTGGGATTTGCCTGAGGCGACACAATGAACACACAATTCGGATTTTGTTTCTTTTTCATGTCTATGGGGGAAAATCCTCTGAAGCTTCATTAACAAACCTGTCCCTAATCCTACCCAAACCTTCTGAAAAAAAAGATGATATTAACTGAAATCCAGCCGGCCTTCCAGAGCCTGGGAGTAAATGAACTTTTAATGCATGGAGAACATATTCATTATAATGTATAAAGAGGCAATTTTCATTTTGTTTGTGTTCTTAAGAGTGTGACAGCGTCTTGTTTGCCACTGCCCCTGGGTATAAGCCAGCATTGTGTGCCTTAATTAGATATTCCCGCGCTAGTGTGAGGGACATATGTCTATTCACGGGAACAAACATCAAGAGTCTGCCACGGCCTTTCATGTCCTGCTACGTCGGAATAAAGGCAGAGCAAGTGCAAGCTCTCCCAAGGACCTGTGGCCCCAAACAGCTTGAACACAACGCGCCGGCATTGAGCGATTGGTTACAGTTTATTAACAGCCCATAAACTCCTCATCTGCTGCCGCTCTCGTTAAAGTTGTCACCTGCGGCTGCCACCGCGGCGCGATCGCGATCGCTCCGGGGATGGGCTCGGCGCTTCCCCGCTGCTCCTTCCCGGAGCTCTCCGGGCTCCAGCCTTGCAGGAGCTGCCTCAGAACGGAGCAGAAATGCCCCGGGAGCTGCGGCTGCTCGTCCCTGGGCTCGGGAGCCTGCGGGGACACCCCGGGAGCTCAGGGTCCCACATGCCAGTCCGGGCACCATCCCTGAGCTGGCAGCCCCTGGGGTGTGTGCTCAGCCCTGCTGTGGCTGCTTCCCCTCATCAGAAAAGCCAAAGCCTGGTTTGGGTAAAACTGAGGGATTTGAGAAATCTGAGAGAGTGAGATGAGCCAGGCCAGGATTCCTGAGCAGGGGCAGGCTCACAGTCGGACTTTGAGGCCAGAGCAGGGTGACAATGACACAGGGAAGCTGTGGCTGCCCGTGGATCCCTGGCAGTGCCCAAGGCCAGGTTGGACATTGGGGCTGGGAGCAGCCTGGAACAGTGGGAGGTGTCCCTGCCATGGCAGGGGTGGCACTGGGTGGGCTTTRAGGATCATCCCAGCCCAACCCAGTGTGGGATTCTATGACAATGACATTTCCTCAGACTGCTCGAGCACCTGGACCTGCAGACACCATGAAATACTGCATGGAAAATGCTCTCTGCCGTCACTGAGGCGGCCATGGCCAGCACAGCCACGGGTCCATCCYGTGTAGACAGGGATCCAGCCCTTGCAGCACCTCAGCTTCATTCCCCAGCACCATGGGGACCTCCAGCCAAAAGCGGATCCTGCAAACCTTCCCAGCCTGGGACACATTCACAGAGTCCAGAACAAGCCCTGGTCACTGAGAGGTGGCAGGGAGGGACATCAGCCCTGCAGCCACCAGGAGCCCGGCTGGGATAATAGGGTGGGTTAATGAGCAGCATTAATGACCTGTTCTGTCCAGCATCCGGAWGCAGCAGCTCAGAGCAGGTAGGAACAGACCAGGCTGAGAATTTCCCTGGCTGTGTTTCAGGGCTGTTGCGCAGAACTTGGCACCTCTACCCACCCTATAGGAACTTCTGAACTTCTGCCACCCCACAGCCCCCTCTGCCCACCCCACAGCCCCTTCTGCCCATCCCACAGCCATCTCTCCCCACCCCACAGCCCCCTCTGCCCACCCCACAGGCAGAGCAAAAGCTGCCACAGGCCAGCAAAGGGACATTTCCCAGCCGGGCTGCTGGCAGCAGTCTGGATTTTTGTCATCCCAGCAGTGCTGGGCACTGACAGATGGAGAAAACCCTGCTGGAGGGACAATCCTGGAATAGCACATGGGATAAATGCTTTCCAAGGTGGACGTTGAGCTGCATTTGTGGCTCTGTAAGGACCCGGGGTGGATCCCAGTTCCACAGAAACCACAGACAATTCCGCACTGGGATGAGCTCCACACTGGGGGGAAGGACGGTTTTGTCACTGGGACTTCTGTTCCAGAGCCCCACTTTGGCCTCTGCTCAGTGGCACCGGATGGCAGGGACCTCAAAGCACCCCCCCAGTGCCACCCCTGCCATGGCAGGGACACCTCCCATGGTCCCAGGATGCTCCCAGCCCCAATGTCCAGTCTGGCCTTGGGCACTCAAAGGGATCCAGGGGCAGCCACAGCTTCTCTGGGCACCCTGTGCCAGGGCCTGCCCACCCTCCCAGGGAACAATTCCTGCCCAATATCCCATCTGGCCCTGCCCTCTGGCACTGGGAAGCCATTCCCTGGTTCCTGTCCCTCCAGCTCTTGGGAACAGCCTCTCTCCATGGTGCCTGGTCTCTTCAGGTCCTGGAAGGTCACAATGGGATGACCCCGGGGCCTTCTCAGATCCAGGAGCTCAGGGAAGTGCAGCATTCCCGTAGCCAAGTGAAGGATTTGACACCGATGATTCCAAYGCCATTTTAGTGCTCTGAAATCAGGAGCAGCTGAGCAGGGCAGGGCAGAGGMAGCACAAACACATCTCTGCTCCTGGGCACTGCCCGTGCCAGGTCGCGGGGGTTTCACTGCGGGTTTTATTCCCCACTCACACACGCGCATCCAGAATCCCAAATACTCCAGACCCCTCTCTCCAGATGCCAAAACACGCTTCTTCCAGGTTTGCTCTCAGAGAAACAAAACTGTCCTGTTTGTCCTGACAAAGGACAGGCCAGACTGCGAGTTAATCCCGGCCCGGGCCCATCCGGGCYGCCCTTGGCCGAGCATCCCCCCGGAGCGCCAGGGAGGGAGGGAATTCATCCCGCTGGGAACGGGCTGGGCTGACGGCAGCGGGGCGGGGGCCGCGGCCCGGCTGCTCTGTATGCAGGGGRAGCTTCCGTGGCGCTCCCGTCCTGGCCATTGTTCGCCGGGCACGGCAACCATCTGGAAAAGGCAGGCTGGGAGAGCGCCCGCCCGCTCCCGCCGCATCCCCGCGCTTCCTGTGCCGCGCGGGGACAAGGACAAGGACAGGGACAAGGATGGCTCGTTCCCAAGGTGCCACCGAGGAGCGGTGCCGGCCCCGGCGCTGCCGCTCGGCTCTGTCGGGGTGTCCGGCTGGCTCTCAGGGGGACACACGGAGYGGGGCCGGCTTTGGGGAGCATTTCCCTGTCCCTGCAGTGCCGGGGGTGGGAGCCTCCTCTCGCACACCCGCCAAAGTCAGAGCGATCTGAAACGTTCACAGCGGGTTTTTTTCCTCGGTTTTGGGGTGATCCGTGGCCGCTGTGGGTGGGGGAGGAGCGTTCYGTGCCCCTTTCCCTGCCCTGCAGTCACTCACCGGGGCTGGTTGTGCCCAGGGCCCCGCTGGAGCTCTCCAAAGGCTGCTCTGGCAGCCAAGCTTTGCTGAAGGCAGCTTTGTCCTCACCACGATGGGTGAGCAACTGTTCGAGCACCTCCCCGATCACACCCTGGCCTGCTGTCCACCCTCCGTGAGAATGAACATGTTGGGAAATGCAAACAGAAGGAGGAAAATCATTAAAAGGAAACTCTTGTCTCTTTAGTCACTTGCAGAAACGCGGGGCTGGTCATTCCCAAAGTTTGGTGTGTTTGCTTTCCCTGCTCTGCCGAATCTTCCCCACCAAACAGGAGCCCACAGGAATCATTTTGCTGTTTTCCAAGGCAAAGGCTGTGGTGTTTCATCGCTCGCCCACTCTGCTCCTCCCATGGGATTCTCTCAGGGGCTTCACTTCCTCACACCCCAAACAACCACGTGTGGGGTGGGTGTAGGGGGAATTGGCAGTCATTCCATTTAGCAGCACAACCTAAACGACTAAGGGAACTGAATACTATTTAACTCAGTGTCTGGAGTACTTTGGGCTCTTCATTGCTGACTGGTGAGTCCTGGGAAGCTCCCACAAACCCAGGCAAAGCTGCCACGGGCAGACCTGCAGTAACGGCACCGATCTGCCACGTGAATTCCATACCTGGCACCAACTTCCCATCACAGACAGCCTTCAGATCCCACATGGGGAATGACAGAATCCTCGAGGGTGGAAAAGCCYTCCCAGCCCATGGAGTSCCAGCTGTGCCCGATGCCCACCTTGTCCCCAGCCCAGAGCACTCAGTGCCACCTCCAGCCCTTCCTGGGACACCTCCAGGGATGGGGACTCCAAAGCTCCCTGGGCAGCCCCTGCCAAGGCCTGAGCACCCTTTCCATGGGCAAATTCCTCCTGCTGTCCACCCTGAGCCTCCCCTGGCCCAGCCTGAGGCCGTTCCCTCTCCTCCTGTCCCTGTTCCCTGGAGCAGAGCCCGACCCCCCTGGCTGCCCCCTCCTGTCAGGGAGTTGTGCAGAGCCACAAGGTCCCCCCGGAGCCTCCTTTGCTCCAGGCTCAGCCCCTTTCCCAGCTCCCTCAGCTGCTCCTGGGACTCCAGACCCTTCCCAGCTCCGCTCCCTGCCCTGGACACGCTCCAGCCCCTCCAGGGCTCTCCTGCAGGACCCACAACTGGACACAAATCTCCTTTCCTTGCTCTCCACTGGGGCCACCTGAACCACCAAACCCTCTGAGCTCCGGGGAAGCGCCACCAGTGCAGGGCATTTTCCAAACTTGCTGACAAAATCAAAGGCACAAAGACGTTTCCATCCCAATTTAGGGGTGGAATCCTTCCCTCAGCCCTTGCTGCAATTCACACAACTCCTGTTTCAGTTTCTCTGCGCTCTGCTGGATCCGTGSGGTGGGCTGGCATTTTCCAAGGTGCCCGAGGGACCCAGGCAGCCCGGCTGAGTTTGACTGCGGTGGGATCTGTGTCTGATTCTCCTCGGGTTCCTGCACCTCTGTGCAGCAGCCCCCSTGTCCCTGACAGCAGTTGGCAYCTCAGCTCGGCCCCCTCGGCCCCARRGCCGGATCCCGGCCCCCTCCCCGCACCTTTTGGCGTGGGGGATGGCTCCGATCGTTTCTGAGCCCGCTGAGTGGTTTTGCTGGCCGCACACAGCAGGACCGGCCCCGCGGGGCCGTGCCAGCCGAGCGCAGCCCAGGTGAAGGGGAACAGAGCGGCTCTGTGCTCCCAGAAAGGGCCACAGCGCCTTTGTGTTCCCGTCCTCGCAGGTGCTCGAGGAACTTGGCCGCGGGACGCTGCCCCCCCCCGCCTCATCCATTACCTTTTGGACGCCGCTAATTAATCATTCATCCCTTTCTGGGCAGGGAGAATGGGAGCTTCGCCCGGCGCGGCCCCGGCCCCGGCTGCCTCCCCCCCGGTTTGTTCCCTTTCAGCCGCGCTCTTCCTGCCGCTTTCTGCCCCCTCAATGGGAGAGGAGCGAAACCGGATGGCTGGATGGAGCGCTGGGAAATGACTTCAGAGCCACCTTTGTTCGTCGCCTCGTCTCTCTGGCCGCTCTTGGCCGTGTGTCKCTATGAAAGGCCCCGTTTGAAGGCGCTGGGACGCCCCGGGAGCGCCGCGGCTCCGGCCGGGAGCGCTCCCATCTTTTTGGGATGGAGGAGAGGCTGAGCCGAGCTGCCAGCTCCGGGCTCGCCGCTGGCCGTGACATCGGCATTGTGCTCCAAATTAGGCACAGGCTTCCAAGCAAATTGTCCCTTTGGGTTGGGGCAGTGTAAGCCCCACAGAGCGCCTGGCTTTGGCTGCTGACTCCACAAAGCCTCCGAGGATATTCCTCGCTCTCGTGAGGAAAGCCAAGGCTTTCAAAGGGGTTTTATGCACCGGGCTTTGGGATTTCACAGCTCGCTGGCACGGCTCTGTTGCTGAAAGGCTAGAAATTATTTCACACTGATTTTCTGTCATGTAACATCGCTGAAATGAGCATTTGACTGCTCATTTCAAGGTGTTTGACAAAGAAAAACCCTCCAACTTTTGTGCTCTCGTTTATTTTCAGTGAGTTAAAACTGCGGGTAGCTGCATTTTGCATTGAGGATTTTGGGGTAACAGAGCCCAGCCAGCTGCTGCAAGGGGAGGTGTTTGCACTTGAGTTATTCTGCTGTGGTTTTTACTGAGGTTCTGTTGCCGGCAGCAAAATATAAAGATTCACTCCACAGAAATGTTTGAAAGTGTGGGATTTGAGTTTGCTTTTTGAGTGGCTGCACTGAACGGAAACAATAACTGAGTTTGAATTAGAAAWGGCTCAATCGACCCTTGGCACAACTCATCTGCCTGCATTTGGAGAATGGATTACTGATGTGAAAACAGGGGGAAAACCAGAATCCACCACAACTGCCACACACATCACCCTCTAGAAAYCCCACAGAGCATGTCAGCTCAGGGCTGTGCTCATCTTGCCGAGTTCCCACCTGTTCCCCGACACAGCCCAAAGGATTTGGGCTCACATGCTGGTTTGGGTGAGTTTGGGTGGCTCTGGGGATGCGGGAGCCTCGGGCCCGCTGTGCTGGGGGACCCCAAGTCTCTTCAGCAGAGCTGTGAGTGCCCCCAGAGCAGTGAGAGCCCTCGGTGGGTGTCCCTTCTGTCAGAACCCTCTGGGCTGGAATGGGATCAGGGCTTTGGGAGCGTCCAGAAAGCCCCAGAGAAGAGCTGACTCCTTCCTAAACAGGACCCAGCCGCTGTCGCTCCCCCCGTTCTGTTGCTCTCCCCTCTCCCCACACACCGATTTCCCTGGTTTTTCCCTATTTTTTCYCCTCTGCCTTCTGTCTGGTGGGGTGGCCAATGCGGTCACCCACCACAGACGGCTTTTTTTTTGTGATCAAGAAGGTGACTGGGACACAAAGGGCCGGCCCCCCGTGCCAAGGCTGTGCCGGCAGAGGCGGCTCCGTGCCACGGCTCACCGTGCCAGCAGCTCCGGGGGCCGGGAGGAGACCCCTGCCCCTTTCGGAGGGTTTTTCTGCCTTTCTTTCATTCATTGTGTCTTTTCCTCTCGGGGAACTGGGAAATAAAAAGAAAGGAAAGGATGGTAGCGACCAGGATTGAATTCTTGCAACAATAACTCAAATCTTTTGGAGTTTAATGTATTTCTTTTTTTTCCAGGGATGAAAATTACCCTCCCAGGAGGAAAAAAAAACCCAATAAAACAATCAAAACCCTGCAGAGCAGCAGGAGTTGGACTTCAATGATCTCGTGGGTCCCTTCCAGCTCGGGATATTCTGATTCCATGAAGTGCAAGCARTCATTTACAGCTTTGAGCCTGGTGCATTATACTGAGCAGGAGGATCTCAGAACCCTCAAAGCTGGAAGAGACTTTAAGATCATCAGTCCAACATTCAACCCAGCACTCCCACGAGCTCCTGTAATTGTCCTGGAGGAGAAGGGAAAAGGGTGAATGCATTTCTGAGCTCCTCTCCCACAGCAGGAGCCCCCAGAGCTGCCTGGGACCCTCAGGGTGCTGCTGCTGCAGGACAGGCTGTGTACAGGGTGTGAAACTGAGAATCAGGAAAAGAGAGTCGGGAAAATCCTGAAATCTTTAACTCCTCTCTGACTTCACTGTGGACAAGAAGGGAAAAGATCCCRTTGCATTACAGGAACCAGGAACTCCCAAAGGGAAACCTTGGTTCTCAACAAAATCCTCCCTCACCACAATACCCTTCCTTTCCTGCCCGAGGAGGTTTGTCCATGTGATGGACGCTTTGTCCAAGTGGACACTTTGTTCCTGGGACATGGGAAGGTTCCCTGGCATGGCAGGGGTTGGAACTGGATGGGCTTTAAGGTCCGTCCCAACCCAAACCATTCCATGATTCAATGAAAAATCACTGAATCCTTGAGCATTCATAGCCAGCAGCTTCCCAGGGAGATTCCCCTCGTGTTTTCTCTCACCTGAAGGATGTTTATTGGTATTTCTCTGGAATAAATGTTTCTGTGAGGAGCCCCATGAGAATGGGGAGTCTGTGACTGCTTTCAAAACAAACACTGAACTTTGGAAGCACAATTCCCTGGAGCATGAGGTTTGCTCTCCCTCAGCCTCCCTATGGTGGGAGGGAAGTTTCTCTTTTCTCTTCACAGATCTTGACATTTCAGCCAGCAGGAGAAGGGCAGAAAGTGTTTCTGAGRAGGAGTCTCCAATCTGTGAAAGCGTGAGGGATTTTGGAATGGGGAGGGGTTGCTGAAAGGTCCCTGACATTCCCTCACAGTGGGTTTTTCAGGATTCACGCACAGCTCCCCCCTCAGCTGCACAAGAAACACGTTTGGCCCTCAGAAGGATTTTGTGTAACCAGCCCAAGACATCGCTGGCCATGGAATGTCATYCCATTGGTCTGAACACCCAGGAGAGTCCTGCAACCCCCTCCCCATGCATCCCCCTCTGGAAAACAAGGCATGGATGATGGGGGCTCCATCAGAGGGGAGTGGTGAAACAGGGGGAGCCCTGACTGCTCTCCCCAACTCCCACAGAGCACAGGGGTCCCTGGCAGGCRGGAGGGACATCCCTGTCCTGGGGACCTCAGGGCCAGCATCACCAGCTGGGGCAGGGAGGGAGGGATTGTCCCGCTCTGCTCTGGGCTGGGGCGGACTCAACCAGAGTGCTGGGGCAGGTTGGGCTGCACAGATTTTGCTTTCCAGCCTTTTGTGGGTTGTTTGTTGTTGTTGTTGTTGTTTTTTGTTTTTGGTTTTTTTTTAATTTTTTTTTTTTTTTTTTGTTTTTGGTTTTTTTTTTTTTTCATATTAAAGAGCAAACCAAGTTTGCTTGGTTTGAGAACCTCGTGGGAGGGAATTGTCCCCTTCTGCTCTGGGCTGGGACGGCCTCACCTCCAGTGATGGGGACAGTTCTGGGTGTCTCAGTATAGGAAAGACCCACAAGAGCCGGTCCTACACGAGGATGGGGAAGGGTCTGGAGAGGTCACACRAGGTCACTTGGTCAGTTCAGCCTGGAGGAGCCTGAGGGCAGAGCTCCCCGGGGCTGCAGCTCCTCCAGAGGGGCAGCGCAGGGACAGCTCCGATCTCTGCTCTGGGACAGGGACAGGGAGTGGCTGGAGCTGGGCCAGGGCAGGCTCAGGCTGGAGAGCAGGGAAAGGTTCTTCTGTCCCCAGAGGGTGCTGGCACTGCCCAGGCTCCCCAGGGAACGGGCACGGCCCCGAGGCTGCCAGAGCTCCAGGAGCGTTTGGACAGCGCTGGGATTGCTGGGGGGGCTGGGTAGGGACAGGGGTGGCACTCGGTGATCCTGGGGGTCCCTTCCTGCTCAGGACTTTCCAGGATCCCATGGAGAGGAGGGTGGGGKGTGTGAACACCGGTGGGATGATTTTTCCTGCCGTCACTCTCCAGTTCCCACTGAAGGCTCTCACGGGAAGCGCTGCGGAGCCGCAGCCCCGCGGGTCCCCCCTCAGCCCCGTCCCGTCCGGCGGAGCCCCGGAGGGCCCGGAGCGGCCCCGGTCCCGRTCGGTCCGGCCAGGGCAGGCGGGAGCGGTGCGGGACCGAGCGGGGCGGGGCGGCTCGGGGGCTCCTCCCGCTGCTCTCCTTTCAGGCCCCACCTGCTTTGGCTCCCCCGGTGTCCGTGGGGAGGGCAGGGCCGAGCTATCGCTGATCCCGGGATCCTGCGTCCGATAGGCCGGGACTTTCCCTGGAAAAAAAGGGCTCTGCCGAAATACCGGCAAAAAGCGGGAGCTGGGGGTGATAGACAACAACGCACCGGTGATTTCTGAGTCACTGAATCCAGAATATCTTGGGTTAAAACGACCCACAGGGATCACCCAGACCAGCTCCAGCCCCCCCAGCAATCCCAGCCTGTGCATCCCTGGCAGCGCTGTCCAAACGCTCCTGGAGCTCTGGCAGCCTCGGGGCCGTGCCCGTTCCCTGGGGAGCCTGGGCAGTGCCAGCACCCTCTGGGGACAGAAGAACCTTTCCCTGCTCTCCAGCCTGAGCCTGCCCTGGCCTAGCTCCAGCTGCTCCCTGGCTCTGTCCCTGTCCCAGAGCAGAGATCGGAGCTGTCCCCTCTGCCTGTCCCTCTGAGGAGCTGCAGCCCCGGGGAGCTCTGCCCTCAGTCCCCTCTGCTCCCGCTGGACATCCCAAATGTCATCATCCAGTCCTTATCCTCCTTTCGTCAATGCCTTAACCTGTAATATTTAACAATCACATCATAAAAATTCCCCTTTAACTGCCGAAGGTGCCGTGCCCTGGTGCTGTGSCTGGGAGGGGACATCCCGTCACCAGCTTTGGCACTTGGCAGGGACAGCGTTGGGGTAACTCAGCCAAAGCCTGCCAGGGCACAGCAGCAGGACGGCAGGGGTGCTGTTCTGCATTTGAATCCGTGAGGATAAATGGAGATAGTCCCGGAGTCCCGGAGAGAAAGGATCATCCTCCAGGAACAGCCTGGAGACCAAAGAATTCCGCCCGCCRGCCCCGCTGCTGGCCAGGCAGCGCCGATGGAAAAGAAGCAGTGACTTTGTCCCGGGCGCTGAATGGAGCTCCAAGGCCAGTCCAGATGGTTATTGTACGACTTGGGTGGTGGCAGGATGCGGGATGCAGGTTGGGCAGCTCGAACAGCTCCCGGGAAAGCCTTGCCAAGCATTCAGCGCCTGCCTGGCACCATTGGTATGGGCAGGACATCGCCGGGGCGCRCACACATCGCGGCACTTCGAGGAATAAAGGGCTCGGGAGTGGCTCTGCAGCCTTGTGCTGCACCGGGACACAGCCTCKGAATTCCAAATGAACGGCAGCTCTTCCCAGCCCCACTGCAGCCGCCTCTGTCTCCTTGGTGCTGCTCAGGTGATCTCACAGATCACCCCTGGGTGCTGTTTGTCACAGGTCCCCACTTCAACAGCAGAATTACCGGGGAATTTTATCAGGAAAACAACTGCAAACCTCGGTTAATAACAACAGCTACAAGATTAAATCGCCGCATGTTTTATCTGCAGGGATTTCCGAGTCCGTTTAAAGCYGGCACGATTTTCTTTCTGTATTCCTACAAAAGAACTTCCCAGAGACACCCGGAATTCCTGGGGGCTYGGGTCAGGAATGCCATCAGCTCCCCATTCCATGCCAAGAACAAACCCAMAGCAGCAGCTGAGCAGCCTGGGAGACATTCAAAACTTAAATTGGTCTTTAAGCACAGGGAGGGATAAATATGATTAATTTTTAATTTATCTGTGACCCCTCTTCTTTCAGTTTTGTGCTGGGGTCACACCTCATTGGTCAGCAACTCTGGAGCAACTTTTTATGGTTSTTTTCAAAGCAAATCTCTACTTTCCTTGGGTGTTTCCCAAATCAGCAGCACCCACACTGTGACATTTAACCTGAGTTCCAATGAAAGAAGGAAAACCAGCTCCAAACCCCGCCAGATTTCCCAAGGCTCACTCCAACGCTTTGTCTGATCCAAAGCAATGGAAATAAATTCCAGGTTGTGGCACAGTCCAGAGAAAATCCCCCAAAAAAGTCAGATCATTACCTGGATGGATGGATAACTTAATCAGATTATTGATTTATTAAACACCATTCAGCTTCTGGGGGGTTGGGGAGCTCTGAAGGTTTTGTTGCAACACAAATCGCTGCTTAGACAAACGCAGCAGATTTCTTTCCTGTTGCTTTAATTAAAGCACTAATCTCATTCCCTGCCAGTTTTCCTTGGAGTGGCCCTTGGAAACCACCAGGACAAAATCCTTTGCTCTCACAGGGTCTGCAGCCCCACACAGCCATTCCCAAGATCAGAGAGTGCAGCAGGACGGGGGCAACTTCTACAATAAAGTGACTTTTGTCCAGGGCACTGTGAGGCAAGGTAGCCACGTTAATTAATTAATTAAAATGCCTCCCAGGAGCACAGAACTCCTCAGAAAAAGGCTGGAACGGGCTGAAAATAAAAGGCAACTGTGCAGTGTTTTAGGAGCGCTGGTTTGGAGGTGAATGTTGGGAATCACAGCTTTGGGAGTTTCACCCATATTTGTAAAAAAACAAACCAAGAGCCTCCTCTGTTGGTGCTTGGTGCTGGTGAAAATGATGAATGAAATCACTCTGGGTGATGGTGGCTTTGTCCATTCCAGGAGTGGCTCATAAATCCCAGTAGTTCTGCTCTGATCAATCCCCACCTGGAACCTCCTGGAGAAACAACRAAATGGGAGGGAAAATGCACCCAAAGCAAAGGAAGTGTTCGGTTCTAGACTGGAGGGCTGTGAGGAAAGGGAAAAGAACCGAAGAAATCCAAAGATGAGGCTCAGATCATCTTCTGCTCCTCAGCATTTTTACACTTGAACCCTCTTTTGTCGAGCTGGGTTTTATTGGAATTTTTTAATAATGCTTCCATTAAGAACTGGCTTTAAAAGGATCTCAAATCAGATTTTTCACATTAGAGTGCTCAAAGATTGATGGAATTGTGCGATAGCAGCTGAGTTCTGGTTCTCTGGGCTCAGAGAACCCAGAGAATCACTTTTCAAGTGATTCAAATGTTTAAATCCTTCTCTTTTGTTTTGGCACTTTTCAAATAAATTCCAAAATGTTTCCCCTGGCTGCTTGGCCATGACTGCAGGAAACTCCTCCTGGTGGGACATTTCCCACATGAACCTGTCCCTTGTGCTGGCCCTGGCAAACCATCCATGAATATTCTCAGGATTCTGGGCTGAGCACAGGAAATTCAGAGAAGCAGTTTCATGGAATTAGGGACTCATGGAATGGATTGGGATGGAAGGGGCCAAAATCCCATCCAGTGCCACCCCTGCCACGGGCAGGGACACCTCCCACTGTCCCAGGCTGCTCCCAGCCCCAATGTCCAGCCTGGCCTTGGGCACTCAAAGGGATCCAGGGGCAGCCACAGCTTCTCTGGGCACC
>NW_026623855.1:304985-306168 GCF_030028575.1 Malurus melanocephalus | reverse complement strand
TTTTTTTTTTTTTTTTGAGTGGCAAAGTAGCCCCACTTGTCAATCAGCTACCTCACAGCTCTAATGGATTCTGGTGTTTAGGGGGTCAGCCCCGAATTTAATTTAACATCTTACAATACGCCCACATGGCCAGAAAATGTGGCCAGCTTGATAGGGTTCACTGAGCCAAAGGAGTGGGACCAAAACAGGGCATTAATGTATAGGGGAAGAATGGCTGCAATCAGTTCCCTTGTGAATTGGACAGAGAACTTGGAGCTGAGGCAATTATCAGCCATCGGGGATTAATAGGGAAGTGTGAATGCCAAGCTGTATATGTTAGGGGCAGAATATGTTGCCTATAGAAAACAACAAAGAGCGTTTCTTACTATTAAGTGAGATTAAACGTAATGGCCTGATTTAATCACAAAGGCAGAATTAAATTCAGATGGCAACTTCAAAGTGGACACATGCACAGAGCCCACTGCATACATTTACATATAGCTGGCATAGCTTGGCTCGCAGCACAATGGGACAAACTTTCTTTGGCCACTTAAACAATTTTCTATTCTTGGCTTTTTGTGAACGCTCACTGTATTTAGCCCGAAATTGCTGTTGGTTAATAAGATGGAGCTAAGAGTTATATTTATTCATGGAAGCCATACTTGGTAATTCTTTCAAGGAAAAAAAAAAAAAAAAAAAAAAGAAAGAAATTCCACCAAAAAAAACCCTGAAAAAATTTAAAAAACCACCACCAAACAAAAATCCCCCAACACACCAAACCCGTAGGAAAGGGTCAGGGAGAGGAGCCAGGCCCAGGGAGGTGTCACTGCTCCCACATCCCTGAGCTTCCCTGTCCCCTCCTCAGGCTCCCCTCCTCAGGCTCCCACGCCAGGGTCACACTGTCCAGAAAGGTCCAGCTGAGGCCACCAGTCCCCGATCGCAAATTCCCTCCTTACCCCTGGAATGGATCACTGTACCTGACCTGCTTTGCTCCTTTTTGTCGGGTGTTGTTGGACTGGCCCCACCTGTGGCCAAGAGCAGCAATTCCTGCTGGACCTGGCCACCAGGGCTGGGCTGGGCACCACAAGGCAGCACATTCCTGTTCCAGAATGTTCCACAGTCACTGCGGGAGAGAGGCAGCAGGATGGTCAGAGGGATGGACCTGAGAGGAAAGGCTGGGAGAGCTGGGATTGTTCAGCCTGGA
>NW_026623855.1:288385-303895 GCF_030028575.1 Malurus melanocephalus | reverse complement strand
GGGAATTGGACAGATTTCTTCTCAGGGACAATTTCCCCATGGAAAGGGTGCTCAGGCCTTGGCAGGGGCTGCCCAGGGAGCTTTGGAGTCCCCATCCCTGGAGGTGTCCCAGGAAGGGCTGGAGGTGGCACTGAGTGCTCTGGGCTGGGGACAAGGTGGGCATYGGGCACAGCTGGCACTCCRTGGGCTGGGAGGGCTTTTCCAGCCTCAGGGATCCTGGAATTCTGTGATTTGAGAAGCAATGGATAAACTCTTCCTTCAGTTCCCAGCAGGATCAGTGGCTTTGGTAGCCAGGGACACAACACCATGGCCATGGTCAGCACCCCAGGGTGGCTCTGGAGTCTCCTCCAAAGCCCCTTTTGGTTCTGTTCCTTTGTGGACCTGTCCAAGCCCTGCTCTGTGTCCTTGGACACATTCCTTGTCTCAGACCACCCAGACCCCTTCTCCTGAGTGCTCCCACCCACTGAACCCCTGGATAAAATCCACATGAGCTGCTGAGCCCAGGCTGGCCAAACTCACCCTGGGATCGCTTGAGATGCTGCAGTTCCACAGGTTTTCAGAGAGTCTGTTTGATATTCCTCCTGGAAACAGCAGGAAAGGCACCAGTGCGTTTAAAATAAACCCTCTAGAGGGGAGACCCCCAAATCCCTGCTCCTGTTTCGTTCAGCCTCCCAGCTAAATACCGCCGAGGGACACCAAAGCAAAGCAGGAGCAGAGCCTGCAGCTCTGGCTGGCAGGTGAAGACAGACTTTCCCCCTTTTTCTTAGTCAGACACTGATGTTCCGAGGGGGTGACACTCGGGGTGGGAGTGCCCGTGAARTTTAGGGAGCAGCCACACCCGGCGTGAGCGGCGGAGTCCGTGACTGCCACCGGGACGGGAACCTCGGCATCACTGCAGGTGAAAGAGGCTGTCCCTCGGTGAAAGCGGGAGAAGCGGCTGTCCCTCCTCGCTCCCTGAACCTTGTCAGGCTGACGGCTCCGAGGACACGGCCCAAATCCTCTCAGTGCCACAAGAGGAAGGCCAATTTCCCGGGACAAAAGGCTGGAGTGCTGCCGTGACAGGTCACTAAACACGAGCATCTCCCGCTCCGCCTGAGAGCATTGAAGAGGGATCCCGCTAAGTAGGGACAGAATACGGGACAAGGTCTTAACCCCCGCCTGCGCCTCGGGCCGCTGGAGCGGCACATAAAACATCTCGAGTGGCCCGGGGGCTGCCGAGAGCGGGACGTGTGGCCCGGCGGCTCCGCGCGTTTCTCCGGCAACTGCGGRGGGAATGTCCGGCTGCGGCCGGAGCCGGCCAGCGCGGCCTTTCGAGCCGGCCACCAAAGGTCAGCCCGCTCATTTCTCATTTACCGCCCGCCTGGAAATCTCCGACGAGCCCCGGCCGTGATTTACGCGTGAYTTACCTGCCCTCCGTTCGGGGCTGCGCTGCTCAGCCCGGGCTGTGCCCAGCCCTCCCCGGGTCCCGGCTCGGCTCCTGAAGCCCCCAGCACTGCCCGGGCACCCACAGGGTCCCGGCTCAACTGCCCCAGCCCCCAGCACTGCCTGGCTCTGCCCTGGGCACTCACAGGGTCCCACCTCGGCTGCCCCAGCCCCGCAGCACTACCTGGGCACCCACAGGGCTCCCTTCCTGCAGAACACCTTCCCCCGGCTGATGGTGAGGATTCTGTGCCCCCCACGCCCGAGGGTTCTGTGCCCATCTGGAGGTTCTGTTCTCACACACCTGATTTAACCCTCGCAAAATAACCTGTCTGAGCCGAACCAGCCGTGCTGCCCCATTYTGGCACCTACAGGAGGTGCAAATGCAGCCCCCCTGCACCTGTCCTAGAATGGATGAGGGGACACGGGAGCCCCGGAGGAGCTGAGATAAATCCTGCCCAGTGCTCCCCTCCTGGCTCAAGGTTTGGCTTCGCTCCAGCTCCTGTCACARGAAGTTTTCACTTCCCTTCGGTCCATCCAGGCCGGGATGTGAGGACAGGCAGGATCCACCAAAAAAAGCATCCCATCACCAAGGCACCAATTTGATTTCTGCTGCTGCTGTTGGTTGCTGGGGTAGTTTTGGGTCCCTAAAACTTTCCCCATCCCGAAGTGGAGCCTCTCTCCTCCCCAGATAAACCCAGACTGCAAACACCCCAGCGAGCAGCCAGGCAGGGCTCAGTGCCACACAGCCAAGGCTGGGATTCCCTCCTAAATCCCCAGTTTCAGACGGACCCACCCGTGCAGGAGAAGAGGAGCTGGTATGGGTCACTGTGTCATTCCCAGCTGTCCTGGCGTGCCCCTGGTGCAGCCTCCCTTCTCCTTTGCTTCTGTCCCTGAATCCAGCTCCAGGGCTGCTTTCTCACGTCAGAGAGCTCCAGGAGCACTGTGGTGGATGAGACTACTCCAGAAAATGCTGAAGGGCTAGACAGCCCCGCGATAGCTGGAATTCAGTGGTGGAAAGATTTCGATAGCTTTCTTGAGAATTAGATGGTTTTTCTTATGGATATGTAAATGTTGATATCCTGGTTGGATTTGATGTAACTCCTTTTTCTGCCTAACTTTTTTAAATAACTAACACTCAAGTGTATATTTGTAGCTAAATAAACTTACTTCTTCTTTCACCRCTAGAAGTCTTTAGAAAATAAACTCTTAAAATAAGTTACACGATTAAGCTTTCTGTTTCTTTATCTTTAATAATGTATAGACTACTAATCTACTAAAGTGTGTGTAATTACCATTCATCAAMCTAAGTGTTAATTAATACTTTTACACAACACCAAAAAAGTGCCAACCAAAACAATCTCCATAACTGAAAAGGCTTATAGTATACACAAAACAATCAAACCACCTTAAACACCTCTCAGTACACGTTACACTGGCATCACTGTCACACCTGGGATGAGGAGGGCTGGTGGTGAACAGGTCAGAATTTCCCTTTTTGAGGAGCAGCAGCACCTCTGGGATGAGCGCAGGGATCTCCTGGAGGCTCTCCCAGCCAAAGTCCCGAGCTGAAACGGCTGAAAGGCACTCAAAAATAYATTTATATCCCACAGAAAAATAAACTTCCCACCTCTGCAGGTGAGTCAGAGCACAGCCTTGATCCTTCACCCCTCCTCCTCTCCTGGAGCTGTACCCAGGGCACACCTGGAACAAATCCCAGTGGTTCTCAGCAAGGTGGAGCAAGGTTTGGCCGTGTCCCAGGGTCTGGAACTGCCAAAAAGAACTTACACGGAGTTTCCTTCCTTTTTCACCAGGAATGAATATTCTTCCAGCTCCTTAAATGTTGCCAGAGGTTCAAGCAGCTCTGGATCAGGTTCATCATCACGCTGAGAGGAACGATGCTGGAACTGGGGATATTTCATTTTCCCCAGAGGTTGTGCTCTATGATGGATGAGTTTTATTTATCACTGTCAAACAYGCCTTGAAATTATCCCTGGGACATGAATATGCAGCAGCGAGAAGGGCACGGGAATATGGGATGGATGGAGGTGATCAAAGAAAAACAACATCACTTAGAAGTTTAAAAGGGATATTTTAGCCTTCATTAAGAAATTGCTTTCAAATTATTTGAAAACSACTATGAATACTCATGAGACTCAAAAGATTTAGAGCACGCTGTTCAAAGGGCCCTGTACAAGCTATTTGTGTAAATGATTCCTCCCAGCAGCTCTCATCTTGCGTGTTTGGAAACTTGGGATTAGGGATTCAGTTGTTTGGAGGGGAGGAATTTGTTTAAAAGTAATAATTCACTAAATACCAATTCTCTGTTATATTTTACCCTGACGGRCAGGGACAGTCACTGGCATTCCCAGCTCTCAGCTTCATTCTTCGTGTCCTGAGCTTGGGTCTCCACACACAGGGCACAGGGAGGGGGAGATCAGAATCCTTTGGGAGGATGAAGGAGGCACAGCTGGGGTTTTTCAGGCTGGGGGTTCCTCAGSAGTGCTTCCTCCTCTCTCTCATTCCATTCCTGAATTCAGGCTCAAAGTTCCCCCCTTCCTGCTTGGGTCACCCAGGCCTCCTGCCCCAAGGTGTAAAATCAAGGAGCGCAGTCAGTGAAGGTGGAAAGGACCCCCAAGGTCACCAAGTCCAACCTTTGCCCAGTGTCTTTTCAGAACCAGATGGTCCAAAGGCTCCTGTCTGTCCCCTCCACCTCAGGGGGTCCTGGCTGCTGGCAGCAAACCAAATCCAAGCTCCCTCAAAAACCCCRGGTAGCTCAGCAGAGCTCCTGCCCTTCCCAGCCCGAGCGCCCAGCGCCTTCCAAATGCATCCCACCTAAAACCAGTGAGTGCCCAGTGACCACCAGTGGCCAGGACTGAATTTCATTTATTTCTAAGGGGTCACTCTGGCTCTGCCAGCTGCTGGTTGTTGTAATTCTCCCATGGTTTGGAGTCCCCATCCCTGSAGGTGTCCCAGGAARGGCTGGAGGTGGCACTGAGTGCTCTGGGCTGGGGACAAGGTGGGCATCAGGCACAGCTGGGACTGGATAATCTTGGAGGGCTTTTCCAGCCTCGAGAATTCTCTGATTTACCCTRAAAAATCCATCCTGAAAATTCCATSGTSCTGGAACTGTCCCCTCAGGTGGAGATTTCTCCCCTCTAGCAGCAGAAAGAGCAGAGCAGCACTGAGGGGTCTGGGTAGCAGCTCCCTGTCCCCAAAACCCAAACGGCTTCACCTCCTCCCGCTCCCTGGGGCACAGCCTCGCCCTCCATCTGCTCCCTCRTCTGCAGGAGGCAAAGATGGCCTCAGACAAACAGGAAAAATCCATACAATAAAAAAAAAAAAATAGAGAAGTGGCAATGGGTGTTTTCACTGCCAGCGTCGCTCACCAGCCGATGCCATCCCAAGGCTGCCCACCAACCCCGCTCCCACACGGCTTTGTTTCCGTAGGTACAGTCGGAGCGGGAGGGGAAGAGGAGGAGGGGAGGGGGGTCAGGATCGTGATGATTTCATATCGTCAGAGGTTATTGCTGGGGCCGTGCCAGAGCCGTCAAGCCGAACCATCTGGGTTTGGGAAGGTGCCGCTCTTCCCAGGGCCGGCTCCATATGGGCGGCGCGGCGGGCGGCCCTGCCCTCTCCCGGCCCGCCGTGAATCGCGCTGATTGTTATTCAGGTGGGATGGCCCGGTCATGAACTGCACTAATCAAAAAACAAACTGCACCAAAACACTGCGGCTCACACGCTGGCGCGGGCCTCCCCCTGACCTCTGTTCACCAGCCGCTTCCAATGGATGTAATGCAGGTTGTTCTTCTGGATTTTTGCACCTTCCACAGTTACCAGACATCTGTGTAAATCCCCACCCCCTCGTGTTGGGCAGCAGGGTCAGTAATGTTCAACAATTCAACGTGGGAAGTCTCACTGAGGAAGTACCAGGCCATAAATTTCCTCCAACAAGAGCCACCTATCAAGCTAAGCCTTGTTAAGAAGCTTCCCAGATATTAATCACAGTAACGGGCCGCTCCCGCACCCCTGTACCGGGAGAAGGCGGCTGCAGGAGGCTGACGAGGAGCTTCCTCCCTCCTTTGCCCTTTAATGTTGGAGCTGTGTCGTTTCAGGGCAATGCCGGTGACCGGAGGAGCTCAGAGCACCCCAAAATCGGGCACAGCTCCACCGGGAACAACCCCTTGGGGCTGTGGAACGGGGTAAAACTGCCACAGGATCGCACCCCAAAACCAGGGCGGCTGCCAGGGGCTGTGGCTGCATCCCAGGCACTGAGGGACACTGCCATCGGGCTGTCCTGTCAGTGTTTGGGGGTTTGTGTCCCACAGTCCCAAAATCCCTGAGGCTGGAAAAGCCCTCCCAGACCATGGAGTGCCAGCTGTGCCCGATGCCCACCTTGTCCCCAGCCCAGAGCACTCAGTGCCACCTCCAGCTCTTCCTGGGACACCTCCAGGGATGGGGACTCCAAAGCTCCCTGGGCAGCCCCTGCCAAGGCCTGAGCACCCTTTCCATAGGGAAATTCCTCCTTCCACGTGTTCTCTGTGTTTGTGGGGGTGTTCACACCCCCTGTGTTTGTACCTATGTGGGCCCTGCCAGTGTGGAGCTGCTTTGGAACTCTGAAGATATCAAGGATGGTATTTTGGGCCTGTGCTGGTGCACATTTGCAGTGCTTATTTCCACCTTGGAATTCCCAAGGGAATGTGGCACCCTCATCCCAACAAATCACACTGCTTGGGGTGTAACTTGTGCTACTTGGCCTGCTTTATTCTTAAATAAAAGGATTTATCAGGACTGGAAGAGCCCAGGAAAATACAGCGAATCATTGAGGGGCTTGGAAACCTGGTTTGCTTTGTTAATTTTCATTATTTAAAAATTGAATGGCCTGGTTTGAAGGCTAAAGGGTTTCTGAAGAGCACAGGTTCCTGCCTGCCCAGGATAACTAAAGGAAAGTGGCGGCTGAGGGGGGAGAGAATAGGGGAAAACACTATTTTTTATCTTTTTAATCCATTTTATCTGAAAAGGCCTGGTCCCTCAGAGCCCCCCATGTGTGCGGGGTGAACAGCCGGGCCATTGATTTGGGGCCGTGCAGAGCCCCAGCAGCCCCTGACCTCTGCAGAACTGGAGCTCAAAATGAATTTATGCCCCTTTAATGGAGATAAAGCCAGAAGGGGAGAACATAACTCAGGCAGACAGTTCTGCTCCAGCCTCCCCCGCTTAGTTAAGAGCAACAACTTTTCGCCCTCGTTAAATAAAAAAGCCCTGAAAGCCCAGGCCCTTGAAGCACTCGTGGTGAGAGCCTCATCCCTTTCCTTGGACAGGGAGCAGCTGGAGCCGCCTGGAGCAGCCCAGGCAGCCTGGGAAGGGGATCTGAGATGCTCCCAGAGTTGGTCTGACGGGATCTGAGATGCTCTCAGAGTGGATCTGAGGGGATATGAGGGGATCTGAGATGCTCTCAGAGTGGATCTGAGGGGATATGAGGGGATCTGAGATGCTCCCAGAGCAGATCTGAGGGGATCTGAAATGCTCCCAGAGCGATCTGAGAGGCTCCCAGAGCAGTCTGAGGGGATCTGAGATGCTCCCAGGCAGATCTGAGGGGATCTGAGGGGATCTGAGATGCTCCCAAATCCAGGATCCGTTCCCTGGAGGAAAGCAAAGAAACGGGGTTCCCTTGTGGTGGTTTGGCACCGTGGAGGGAGGTGCCGTTGCCACAGGTCCTGGTGTTCAGGTATTCCACGTGTTCCCAGCAGGTTCCCAGGGTGGGTGCAGGGAAATTTGGGAGCTTCCAGAGCCACCCTGGGCAGGAGGATGAGCGGATCGGTCCCCAGAAGGGAAAAAGCTGCTCCCCTTATCCCACAGCCTGATCTGTAAAAGGAACTGATGGTTTCCCCGATCAGGAAAACTGCTTGATCCCTGCCTGGCTCCATCAGGAATGGGCACAGGGTGCCATCAGCCCCTCCTGGCACCTGGGGACAGCACAAAGCAGTGTCACCACAGCAGCCTGGGGACAGGGTCCCTTCCGAGCCCTCCAAGGAATGCGGGGCTGCTGCCGCGTCCCCTGCTCACCCCCACAGCTCTGTTTTTGTGAGCCTGGCAGAAAGTGACACTTTTTCTTTTGCTTAATTAAGTTGTTCAGAAGAGGGCTGGGCAAACAGTTGCGTCTACGTGGGGAGTCCCGAAGGGCAGAGAAAGCGCGGGGCGTTGCCAACATAAAAAGGGGGATTCTGTTATTGTTTGGGTGTAGACGGGTCATTTTTTCAAAGTTACTGCTGCCTGAGTGACCACAACCCTGCAGCAGCAGCAAAGAAAGGACATAAAGCTGCTAAATGCAGCTACCTTGGGCTCCAAAGCGGGAAGGGAAAAATGAAACAAAAAAGCYGGGCCAGAGCAGCACTGATTTTCTCTCTGCGGAGAAAGTGGGGGCTGATTTCCATATGGAGCAGGGGGAATTGGAGCAGGTCCCTCTGGCTGAGCTGTTCTGGGGAGCTGGGTGATAAAACTGCTGCCAGGGGAGCTCTGGAGGCCCCCTGCAAACTGTGCATCCCCATCCCTCACACCAGCCTGGTTCTTACCCATCCCCAGCCACAAAAAAAGGAACGACTCCCAACCCTTTTACATCTCCCTGGCTCCCAGCAGATACTGCCTACATTTCCCAGATCACTGGTACTCCATGCCTGAGGGATGTTTCCCACATTTTGGCAGTCCAAGGGCAGTCTCTGACCCTCAAAGCTCGACATCACCACGGCTGTGATGATTTCCCTCATGCTCTGAAATCTTTCCTGATGCTTCACCCCCTGGTTTTTCAGGCTGGGTTTCAAGTCCMGCGTGACCTGGCTTCTCCAGGTGGGAGAGATGGACCAAAGGGAGGATCTGCACAGCTGGAGAGCAGGGAAAGGTTCTTCTGTCCCCAGAGGGTGCTGGCACTGCCCAGGCTCCCCAGGGAACGGGCACGGCCYCGAGGCTGCCAGAGCTCCAGGAGCGTTTGGACAGCGCTGCCAGGGATGCACAGGCTGGGATTGCTGGGGCGGTGCTGGGCAGGGACAGGGGTGGCACTGGGTTATCCTGGGGGTGGCACTGGGTGACCCTGGGGGTCCCTCCCAGCTCAGGATATTCCAGGATTCTGTGATTCCCTAACTGAGGCTGTGGCTCAGGGGAAGGCACTGCCCTGCCAGCCGGGCCAGCACTCTAGGTGGGCTCCAGCCCTAAGGAGCTGGCTGGGAGCTGTGTCTGGAAGCTGGGAGCTATGTCTGGAAGCCGGGAACTGGCTGGAAGCCGTGTGCCGTGTCCTGTGCCCCTCGGAKCATTCACAGAGTCCCCCTGGCTGGGATGTTCAGCTCCATGAAACCGAAGCTGCCGCAGGGGATTTTGGAATGATTGAGTCCCGATTTTGGCTGGAAGCTGCTGTGGGGTGCGTGTCTGACCCAGCCAGCGCCTCCTCCAAACCCGGCTGCTTTTCCCAGGCAACGTCGGAGCTCAGGTGCCAGCTTCTCTGGATCCGCAGCGCTTCGCCACGGAAGGAGCTCTGCAAACATCCCCCACCCTTCTCCTCGCCCCTGTGCGGACTCCGGGCAGGCAAATCCCCCATCCCCGTGCGATGGAGCCCTCCCGCTTCCCGGGGCTGCGRGGACCTTGGGGCTGCTCCAAGGGGACACCGCGGGGACCCTCGGCCGCTCCACACGGCTCCGCCGATTGTGCCTCATTCAAGGTGCCTCAATTGTGCCCCTCCTTCCCCCTCCCTCCTCCGTCCCCGGCGCGTCCCCCGGCGCTGGGATGGCCGCGCACCCCGCTCCAGCTGCTGCYCGGACCGAGCCTTTTCGTGCGGCCCGGCGGACAGAAGGGCTTCCTCCACACGGCAACCCCAAAAGGCTCGGGCTGCGGCAGCCGAGGTCCGAGCAGACAGAAAGGAGGATTCACAAGGGCTGGATGGGAGCCACGGCCCCGTTCCTGGCAGCGGCCCTCGCCCAGGGGCTGCGCCTCCCGGCAGGACAAAGAGCGCGGCTCTCCCCGGCCCCGCGTTGTGCTGACGGCCGCAGAATCCGCTGGCACCGGGAGATGGAGCGGCATTCCAAAGGCCCACGTGTGCGGGAGGTAGCGGGAGAGGGGATGGACACTTTCCGCAGGTGCTCGGCCAGTGTCCCCTCATTTGCATACATTTGCATGCTGTCAAACAGTGCCTGACAGAGTCTCTGAGAAGGTCTGGACTCAGCCCAAACCTGTCAGGGACTTTCTCCTTGCCAGTCAAGGTTGGCTTGGGTTGCAATTAGAGGGAGGAAAGGAACACTTCTGACATTGCCACGGAGGAAACTCGGGATGGGGGGAGCTTAAAAGGAAAATGTGCATTTTCTTTAGGGGAAAAAGAAAGCTTTAGKCTGCCATGTCAGGCCTGGGGGCAAAAAGGAATTTGCTTCTTGGTGTGGAGGARCATTTCTTTYCCCCTACTCACTCAGCGCCGCTCCACGTGCTGCCAGCCCTCGGGAGAGCCCCGGCCGAGGGGGAGCTCTCAGGCTGGAAAACAATAAGTAATGAGACACGGACTTGGCAAGGATGTACCTGTGCAGGCAGCACACCTGGCCAGCGCCCCGCGGCAGGAAATGCTGGGATGCTGCTCCCGGGCAGGCGGGCTGGGAGCTCAGAGGGTGAGGGGGACCCGAGCCAGCGCCGAAACAACCCCAGACAATGGCAGGCCATGGAAATATCTCATCTTTACCAAGGGAGAAAACAGCAGGGACAATGAGGAAATGTTTTGGAAGCCCACACCCCTTTTGCTTGTTGTTTTACATATTCTTCCCTCAGCCGTGAAAATTTCATACTTCATCTTCRCCCGGCCGTGGCCACAAGAGTTTCACGAGCAGGGGACAATAGGTTCTGTTTATTCAGCCACAATAAAGAGCCTGTTTCACTCTGGACTGCAAGTGGCTGAGCCATCTGGCCCATATCTCCACAGTAAAACATTGTCCGTGACACAAAAAATGATTGCATCCCCAGGACAAACTGATGTGACCTCGGGATAAAGGCTTCCTCTGAAGCTATGATATCATACTGCAGAGGGGACACCGGCACAATGGAATCTGCTCCCCCAGAGCACAAGTGAGATAGGACTATTTAAATCCAATTTTACAGGAGACTTTTTGTCCTCCGTGGCAAAGCACCCAGATCCGACGACAGCATTGAAACATCTTTTTTTATGCACTCTTAAGGCAACAGAGCGGTTCTGTCTGCCCTTGGCAGCCTCTGGAGCTCGCTCCGGGCCCAGGAAGCGCTTTCCAGCACCTGCGAGCTTTTCTTCCAACAACATTTCACTGATGGGGCAGCACCTGCAGCGGGCCCTGCTCCCCGTCCCCCCTCGGAGCCGCCACGAACAAGCGCCTCTTTCTCCTCGCTGCCAGTTGGAAAAGCCGAGTGTGCCACGGGCTCACAAATCGTGTCTGAGCTGGAACAAGGCGCCCTCAGCACGGCTGTACCTGAATGGAGACACCATGGGGCACCACCGGGAGCCGGGACAGCCCCGCATCCGCGGCGGCAGCGATCCCAAAGAGCCGATTGATCGGTCCCGGGAGCTGCGGGAGAATCGCTCCTCAAGGGGCGGAGGGACCCGATGAAAGGGGCTAATCCTCCCCAGGGACAATGCTGCCCGTGTGTGGATGCTCGCAGAGCTGCGGGAATGCTCGGCAGAGCCCTGAGGAGTGCGGGGTTTACGGCTGGAAGGGGCTCCGGGAGCTCCGGGTGTCCCCATCCCTCCGGCTCCGGGTGTCCCCATCCCTCCGGCTCCGGGTGTCTGTCCCCAATCCCTCCGGCTCTGGGTGTTTGTCCCCATCCCTCCAGCTCCGGGTGTCCCCCACCCCACCGGCTCCGGGTGTCCCCATATCACCGGCTCCGGGTGTCCCCATCCCACCAGCTCTGGGTGTCCCCATCCCTCCGTCTCCGGATGTCCCACATCCCTCCGGGTGTCTGTCCCCATCCCTCCAGTTCCGGGTGCCCCCCTCCCACCAGCTCTGGGTGTCCCTCATCCTTCAGGCTCTGGGTGTCTCCCATCCTTCAGGCTCTGGATGTCTGTCCCCAATCTCTCCGGCCCCGGGTGTTCCCATCCCTCCGGCTCTGGGTGTCCCCCACCCCTCTGGCTCCGGGTGTCYCCCATCCCTCCAGCTGTCCCCAATCCCACCTGCTCTGGGTGTCCCCATCCCTCCAGCCCGGGGCAGGGTCGGGTCTGGGGGACACAGGCACTGACAGCGGAAAGTGCTCAGAGAGGATTAAAATGGGAATAATTTCCCAGTGAATGACTTTGTGATGATAACTTGGATAGATCTGGRGTGAAAAGCAAACTGTACTGGGTACAAAAAGGCTCCTTTTTCCACCCGTCTGAGCAGCCCCCTCGCTCACAGCAGYCTCTGCAGCTCATTCAGCATCAGAACTGTCCTGACACTGAAAAGAGAACAGAATCAGGAACAAACCACSCTGCCCACCTTAATCTTGGCTCTTTGGGGCTGAATTCAGACTAATCCAAAACTCCCTTTTCCATTCAGCAGAAATTCTCTTTGCCCACTTTTCCCCCCTTCAGGCCTTTCTATGAGCAAACACCTGAACACCAAACTCCATCTTTTCATATGAAAATACACCTTGCAACCCCAAAAGWTAAAAAAAAAAAAATCAATAAATCAGTCCCCAACATGGAGTTCTCAATGGCAAAGGCTGCTGATCTGCTGTGGAATTACAAACCTCGCACCCAAAGGATGAAACTTCCCCTACTCAGAACATGGAACAGGATTTTGGCCCGGCCCTTGGTGTTACCCTCACACATTCGCAGTGCCAGGCCTCTCAGCCCCACTCACCTGGCACTGAAAACCCCACAAATTCCTTGAATCCCTGGGAAATACTGCAGGAGGTGAGGGTGTCACGTGTCCTGGGGTGAGGGGACAGTGACATGGCCCCGGCACCTGCAGGGAGCTCTCACCGATGCATTTTTGGGRTTGGATCATTGGTCTCAACAGGCAAGGACACAGATCCCACTAACAACACTAAAAATAGTAACAAATCCCACTAAAAAATAATCCCAAACTCAACTACTTTATAGATATAAATACAAATACCATCATGTTGGAAGAAGAAGGCTTTCCAAGGCCAAGTGTTGGCTTCTCAGAAGAAAAATCCATTTAAATTTAAAACCCCATTTGCTGAAAAAATAATTATCAATRAAATAGAGCAAGTCCTTTTTTCCCTTCCCAAAGTAAGAGGTAGATTGTGTTTTGACAGAAAAAAGGCCCCTTTTCCTTTTGCTGTCTCTTTCTTTCTTCTTCCTTTTCCTGCTTTGAAACAGGGATTTAAATACCTTGTTCCAGCAGCTCAAAGATTATCTCCTTGGGAAACTCCCTGGAGGAAGGGCAGAGCTCCCCAAAGACAACCTTTTTTTTTTGTTGTTGTTTCTTCAAACTTCTTTCATTTCAGCTCTTCCCTTTCTGTTTCTGTCTTGTTTTAATCCCTCTGAGCTGCAGCAGGAACTGACTGGAGCCCCAAATCTGCAGGAATTCCAATCACCCTCAGCACAACATCTGCCCAGACTGGGAATGGGGAAGGGGGATTTTGCCATTGCTGTGAATAAAGGACACTTGGGATGGAGTTGATTCTYTCCCACTGCAGCTCCAGGTGTTCAGTGTCCCAGGATTCATCACTTCTGGCCCCAGCTGAGCCCCAGCCCATCACAACTGGGCACCAGTGAGAGGATCAGGGAATGGATTGGGCTGGAAGGGACCTTAAATCCTACCCAGAGCCAGTAGTGCCATGGCAGGGACACATCCCACTGTCCCAGGCTGCTCCCAGCCCCAGTGTCCAGCCTGGCCCCATCCCATGCCAGGTTAGGGTTAGAAATAATGGAAAGCTGCTGGAGGTTTTCCTGCCTTTTCCATACACCCAACCATGAGCTGGATCAGCCAGGAAGAGCACAAGGACAGCAGACTAAGGAAAAGGAGAGGAAAAGAATCACCTTGAAAGAAAGTAACGGGCAATAGCTGCTGCCTGCAGCTTCCCATCTCCAGGTATTCCTCATTCACCTTTGGCACCCCTTTCAGTGTCTTTAATTTCACAGAAATTCAGGATCACTGAGGCTGGAAAATCGCTCCCAGCCCATGGAGTGCCAGCTGTGCCCGATGCCCACCTTGTCCCCAGCCCAGAGCACTCAGTGCCACCTCCAGCCTTCCTGGGACACCTCCAGGGATGGGGACTCCAAAGCTCCCTGGGCAGCCCCTGCCAAGGCCTGAGCACCCTTTCCATGGGCAAATTCCTGCTGGGAAACATTCTTGGACTGGAAGACACTGAGAGGAGGGGGCAGCCAGGGGGGTTACGCTCTGCTGCCGTGTCCCAAGGTGAAGGAGGAGAGGAAATGGCCTCAAATTGCACCAGGGGAGGCTCAGGTTGGAGATTTGGAACAATTTTTCCCTGCAGAGTGGTCAGGCCTTGGAATGAGCTGGCCWGGGAGGTGGTGGAGTCTCTGTCCCTKGAAGTGGCCCTTRGGGACASGGTTTRGGGCKGATGATKGTGCTGCTGGGGTGGGACTTTGAGGAATATTCCCCTTCACACCACCCCATTTATTTCCAATGTAGCCAAATCCTCCTTGTCCTTAACCCCAAACCAGAACTAACAAATATTAAAGGCCCTGTTTCCCTGGCTTTATTTACAGAGCTTTCTCCTTCCCTTCACATTTTACCCTGACTCTATAAAACACCTTCCTAGATGATTTCCCCTCAATAATTCCTGCTGGTTTCAGCTACTTCCACCAAAAATATGATTTCCCCTCAATTCCTGGTGGTTTCAGCAACTTCCACCTGAAAAATATGATTTCCCCTCAATTCCTGGTGGTTTCAGCTACTTTCACCCGAAAAATCCTCCAGCTCCTACTGATCTGAATCTAAAACAGCATCCCTTGCCTCTGGATATGTCCATTTAATATATCCAATGCAAGCAGCCAACTGCTGTTCTCAAAGCCTATCTGACAGATCCTATTCACTTTCAAAGCAGCTCTCCATGGTTTGAATAATTATCTTTCATTTCCCCCTTTCTGACACTTTTCAATGATTTGTTGACATCTGAAGAGATATGTGCAATCTCACAAGAGGCAGCTGGACTTTCTCCCCAAAAGATACAAATACAAAAAGGATTCCCATACAGAATTGGAAATAACGATGTTCTTTGCAAATGGAAGCCTAAATCTGCATTTTAATGGGACATGTTTTTAAAAAGCGGAATTCATGAATAACCCTATGAGTTTTAACTTTTTCACTGCCAGGGACAAAGCAGAGCAACCCCTGGGAATGAATCCTACCTTCCCTTTGTCCGGTTTGCTTCCCCAGCTCTGCTGCTGCCGGGGCTGGAGCTTTCCTGCAGCACCTTCCCCACACAAAACTGAGGATACAACTCCTGGAATTCGGGTCCTTTAGCAGTGACCCAGGGCTGGAAAACAAGGAGCTGAAAGCACAGGAAGCCCAGAAGTAAAGATCACACCATGGAGTTCTGCAATCCCCACTCCAGGGCTGCGTGAGCACTGTCCAAACCCAACAGGATTTATCCTCACAGCAGCTGGGGAACCCTTGGTAGCRTTTTGCAGATGGAAAACAGAGGGAGAAAGAGKGCAGRGTCCAATCCTCACCCTGGAYCACACCATGAGCCAGGATTTGGTRTCTGTTTGGGAACATCCCTCTGTTACTGGATCCTTCAGTTGCTGGATCCTTCACCCATTCCTGGATYCTTCACCCATTYCTGGCCATGCTTTTCCTGCAGAACCATTCTMACTTCCACTCGRGCTGTTAAAATGTCCCTGGAAGCCTTTAAAGGGCTTGATCCCCTTTTTAKCCCTCTTGAGCAGTGCATGGAAAAGAGAATCCAGCAACAAGTTCTGGGTTTTGTTCCCAAGTTCTAAAGCGTTGTTCTYACTCTGACTTAGGGAATCATGGAATGGTTTGGGGTAGATGGACCTTAAAGCCCATCCAGWGCCACCCCTRCCATGGCAGGGACACCTCCCACTGTCCCAGGCTGCTCCCAGCCCCAATGTCCAGCCTGGCCTTGGGCACTCAAAGGGATCCAGGGGCAGCCACAGCTTCTCTGGGCACC
>NW_026623855.1:284798-286381 GCF_030028575.1 Malurus melanocephalus | reverse complement strand
CCCCCGGCTGCCCCCTCCTGTCAGGGAGTTGTGCAGAGCCACAAGGTCCCCCYGGAGCCTCCTYTGCTCCAGGCTSAGCCCCTTTCCCAGCTCCCTCAGCCGCTCCTGGGGCTCCAGACCCTTCCCAGCTGTGCTCCCTGCCCTGGACATGAGGAAGATGCTCCAGCCCAGACTTGGCTTCTCCCACTCTGCTGTCATGGCCTCGGTTCTCAGTTCTGTAAGGGATGGATCCATGGCAAACCCCAGGACATCCTCAGCCTGCCCTCATTTGTAGTTCAGCCCAAACTCCTGAGGCACAGGGATGTCATGGCCAGGATTTGTCAGCCCATGTGACCTTGGGAGTCATTGACCCATCTCTGCTTTAACGTGAYTCTGGCCCTACCTGGAGATTCCACAGATTTGCACTTTTTTTGGGAAAATGAGCAGCAGGCAGCAGTGCCAGAAGATGCCTTCTGCTGAGGGACAGGGGCAAAGGCAGCCCCTGCCCATGCCAGGAGGTGCCAGCTGGGCAGCACCTCCCACATTGTGCCATGTTCTGAGAGGGTCAGGCTTTGGAATGGGCTGTGTTGGGAGAGGGTGCAGTCCCTGTCTCTGSGAGTGTCCCTGAGGAGTCTGGATGTGGCCCTTGGGGACAGGGTTTGGGGTGATGCTGCTGGGGCTGGGGTGGCACTGGGTGATCCTGAAGGGCTCTCCCAGCCCCGAAGATTCCACAATTCTATAATTAGCAAGGAAGTTCKTGCTAATTAGAGAGAGACAAATTAAACATTCTTCAATAATTTTAGGACAGGTTAAAAATTCCTGYGCTGCTTTCCCAAACCCTCTGGCAAACTTGGCATAAACATTTCCAGAAGCTGATGCTTGACAACTGGGGACCGGTCCAAGGCTGGACTCGATGATCTCAAAGGTTTTTCCAACCTCAACAATTCCAGGATTCTGTTCCTCAAGGGATCATTGACATCCTGCTCCTGTTGAGCGAAGCACAATTCTCACTGTGGCACAACAGGAGCYTGAGCAGGGTTTTTATTTGCCCTCATTTTCCCTCAGACTGGGCCTCATTACCGTGTGTACCTTGTCTCACACAAGCATTTCCAGAAAAACAAGCGGACCCGTGGTGTCTGCGCCGGCAGAATCCCGCAGGGAGCCCGAAATCTCCCGTGGATGAAGAGGTGGGTTCTTGTTAGGCTCTGGAAAGAGGCTGGGAAGGGAATGTGAGCTCTTGCTGCAACACGCCTAATTGCCCATAAATGTCATTAAGTCGAGAAATGTTTTCCACCAAATTAACTTTGGCTGGCGGTGTCTAATTAGCCAGAGATGCTGAAAGATAACAACTTATCAGTGACTGTTTAACAAACCATCCCTAATGGGGGCCTCTTTTCGGGAGCAGCCGTGGCCAGCCAGGTACTGCAGCTGTCACCGCGGTTTCCCGGGGCAATTAAGGACAATACCCCGGTGCCRCTTCCCACCAGGATGATGTGACAGCTCCTTCACAGGCCAGGAGCACGCCTGAGCCTCAACTTGCCATTGATCGGTTTTATATTGGGCAGAAGCAACCATGAATTTTACTTTTTTTTATTCTCTTCCCA